>NC_000076.6:3343147-3360647 GCF_000001635.26 Mus musculus | reverse complement strand
CTATTCTAGTCTGAGCAAGATGCTGCTTTCATACTTGACCATGGCCACCATCCCTGTGTATCACATGTACCCAGGGGAAGCCTTCATATGATCCAGTCTCTGCTCAGATGTCATTTCACCAGACAGGCCTTGCCTCTATACACTCTGGCCCTTGACCTATTTGTTTTTCTTCCTCTTTCTTTTATCTATGTGTGTGTGTGTGTTGGCAAATTATTCCCACAGAATATATATTCATAAGGACAGAAAGTTTGGAGCTCACTCATGTTGATATTTGAACTTCCTATAACTGTGAGACAAACAATGGCCTCTCTATCTCTTTAATAACAGAGTTTGGTGATCATCGGCCTCTCCCACAAAATTGAAAGCTCTTAGAGATGATGGCACAGCTAATTGTTGTTGAGTTCCTTCAAGAACAAGCACAGTGACTAACACATGATAGTGCCACAAACCAATGAATGGGTGGGCCTGTCTACACACTATTTTTTTTTTCTGATTCTTCAAGACAGATATAGAAAAATTCAGGTCTAAAGCTAGGGATTTAGTTCAGAGGTAGAGTGCACTTGCCAAGTGTTCACAAGGTGCTAGATTCAGTCCCTCGTACAAAGACATGGACAAGGCGAGAAGACAAGGAAAAGGGAGGGGAGAGAAGGGAAGATGAAAAGGCAGAGAAGAGAGGGGAATAGAAATTTGGGGTTGTTTTAATGTCTCCCTAGCACAGGCCCCAACAGAGTGGAAATGGTTTCAGGTCACAGGGAGCAACGGTTCTCCCTCCAGAGAGACACTCCCATGAGTTTTGTTATATTTCCATAATGAACAAAGAAACAACTGTCTCCCAGTTCTCCCAAGATCCTACCCTTGAATGGAATCTGTACACTCCATTTCACTTGGCATTAGCCTTAGCTTTCTGAATACATTGCTGTGAGCAATGGGTGAGGAAGCAAGTGGAGAGTCAGATTGTAATTCTGACACTGTAACCACAGGACTGCTGTGGGCTCTTTCTCTTGCCATAGCTGCAAAGTAGGAATGATACTGAAAGCCACCCCTAAGGTGGGCATGGCCTGGTTTTGTTTCCTCCAGATTCACTGCACAGCAATGTGTGGTCTTGTAGTAACAGCTAACATGTAGCTTGTGTCGCTGTGAGTTATTATATCTAATAATGTTCTGACCAGCTTAAATCCTGTTTTGGTGATACAGTCAAATTCCTCAAAACTTATAAATATCTACTCCTGTTTGTGTATTTATGTCACCATGGACCAATAGCAAACCACTCAGAACCAGTTTGGGAGCCACTCCCTGAAACATATTGTACTGCAGTCTCATTTTGTAATTGTAAATGGCTTATAAATTTTAATAACTATAATAATAGCAAAAGGAATTACGCATTGCCCTCCAGCCTAAGAGAATGAAACACTGATTTTAATTTCTTGTTTGAAGAACCAGCAATCCTAATGACCCAGAAGGATGTGAACCTTCCCACTGACATCATGTGGTCACCACATGCCAACTACATACTGTGGAGGACTATGTGGATTCCGTGTTCTAAAACTCAACACCCCATGTGGATCTAAGACTGTCAGAATCATTGCATGCTACCAAATGCTATGACAGGGTACATACCAGAAGAGGGATGTCTGGGTGTTTGTAAAATACCTGGTACCCCCAATATCAATTATCTAAAGAACTTGGATGTTCTTCTAGAAGCCAGAACTCCATAACTGTTGCCAGTGAAGGTGGGAGAAACTTCTCACTACAGCCTTGTGGTTAGATTCAGGAGACCTTGCTATGCTTACTCATTCTTCAAGGACATAGGCCGATGTTCAGTTCAGTGCAGACAGATCCTGTGCAAATCTTATCTGTCCTCAGATGACCTAGGTTTACAATATTTTGAACCTAGTGATGCCCCAAGCTACCCATCACTGACTCCTATTATGTTTTAGGCAGATGTTATCTCACAAAATTTTTCAAAAACCCTGCAGGACAGCTGCCTTGGTCCATTGCCCCCTACTGCTTTGAGAAAAGTTTATTGCACTCACATTCTGGAGGCTGGGAGGTCCAAGAGTATTTATTTGGTGCTTGCCTCCCAGTTGCATTAGAGCATGGCAGCAATCATTGCCTCGCTTGCCTAGTGAGTCTGACCAAGCAACTGGAATGAGCTAAATTGTATGATGGTTCTCTAATAACACATCAAGCAACCCACTGATCCCTGAGTACATTAGTCCAGTCACGATCACAGAGCTGTCTTGACCCGATCACCTCTTAAAGGTCCCACTTCTCAACACACTGCCCCGGCAATCCAATTTCCAAAACACTCAGATACATTTCCATACAACCTGGATGCCCACATCTACCTTCGAGGCTGATTACATTCTAGAGAAAGATAAGGAGGCCTTGGGAGTGTGGCTCTATGGTAGAGCTCCTGCTTAGTGCATGCTAAGGCCCTAGGTTTATCCTCAGAGAAGGGGGTTACTAAGAAATGGGAGATGGAAGCAGGGAAGATGGATGGAGAGGAAAATTAGCAAAAGAAATAGAGAATTAATTTATTTGTTGCTGGAACTGTAGCTTAACAATAGAGAGGGCTTATTTGCTTGTCATGTGCTAGGTCCTAGGTTCAACCCTTAATACACTTTTCTTCCTACCCCAAATTCTTTCTAGATGTATTAATTCATGCCTCTAGTCTGTAACACCAACAGTGAGGAGGCTAAGCCAGGATGGGTTCTGTGAGTTTAAATCCAGCCTGGGATAACAGTACCAGGGCAGCTAGGGGTATAAGACTGTAAATTGAGAGAGACAGAGACAGAGAGATGGAGACAGAGACAGACAGACAGACAGAGACAGAGAGCAGCTATGAGTTTTCAGAAGCTAAGTAATCCCCTAGCTGAGATTTTGTTGTTGTTGTTGTTGTTTTACAGATAGTACAGTTGGGATCTTATTTTTCATTTGCTGACCCTTTAATCTGTAAGATCCCACTAAAATGATCCCATCCCCTCTCAGTTCTGGAGCTGTGCCTTTATGTTGGAGTCTCAAGTTTATAGCCATACAAAACCACTATTCACACATGCTAGCTTGGTTTGGTAAATCATGCTGTCTCCCTGAGAAAATCTTTGGGGGACAACAAGCCTTAGAGAAATACACACCAAACCCTCTCTGATAGAGATTGCTCTTAGAGCTCCAAATGTGGAGTCACCAACTGTCCTTAATGACTGACAGTGGGGCTTTCTTCCTCCTCCTCTGTATTCTGAACTGCTACAATCTTAACTTACATCAGTAACCAACAGCCCCATGCTCTCTAATGAATGGGATATGGGATCTTGACATATTGTCATTTGAAAATTCTCAGGCTATTCCACTATGCAGCTAGGATTGAGGACCAGTATCCTAGACCACTAGGGACAATCTTTTGGGTGACAACTATATTATCCAAACACTATTCTCATTTCTCCCTCCCTCTCCTAAATACTCTCTCCTCTGTGTCTTTACCCCGCAGAAACCTGAATCAGTATCACTGCCAGCATGAGCACCAGCACCATCACCAGCACCAGCAGCAACACCACCAGCAGTAGAACCACCAGCACCACCATCTTCCCATAAGCCTTTATCCGTTTATGCCCATGGGTCAGTGTCCCACAACATGCATGTGAAGGTCAGAGGACAACTGTCAGGCATGAGTTCCTACCTTCTGCCCTGTGAGCAGGGTCTCCCATGTCACTGCTGCTGCACGGTGTCCTCCAGGCTAACTTCACGGTGACTCTCCTATATCTGCCTCCCATCCCACCAATGGAGTGTTGGAGTGACAGGTGCACACCATGAATCCAGCTTGTGATATGAGTTCCAGGATCAAACTGGGGTCATCAAGATTGAGAAATAATACCTCTACCCACTGAGCTACCTCTCCAGCCCTACTAGTGAATCTTTTGGAAAGGTAAAAACATCTTGGTTATCATCATTCTATTAAGTATTCTTATATAATCTTATATCTTAAAAACAAACGCAACTAGCTGAGAAATTATTGACAAATGATGGCTGCTGTTGGAAGAGTTAGTTTTCTTCAAAGATGTGATCCCTGAGAGGTTACCCATGGTCTAAGAGATGATCCTATACTACGTGTATAAAGGCAGCACTAAGTGGAGTAGTTGGATCGATGTTGGGGGAGGGGCAGTATTAAATTTGGATGGAATATGGTGGAAGGGTAGGGGGATGAGTTGGGAGGGAAGGCACAGGAGGTAGATTTGATCAAAATATATTACATGTATGAGTAAAATTCACAAACAATTTTTAAAGATACCTAAGAGAATAGTCTGTCACAATCCTGCATGTCGGATTACTTTGATCTTAGAAATCATAATGTGTTAAAATGCAAATAATTGTTCTCCTGTCTCCATGCTAGAGATAACAGAAGAAAAAAAAAAACTCTTTTGCAGTATGTCAAATACATATTGTACGGAAAATAGACCAAAGTATAACACTGCCGTCATAATACGGCAAAAATGGATCAGCTTGGTAATGAAGCAAGCAGTGGACACAGGTTAGATACACAGCAAGGCAATATGCTGTGGAATTCTGGGTAAAGGGAAGTGTCCTCTGCCCTGACCGCCCAACCCACAGAAAGAGAGATTATAAAATATTCCACAGATGCCCTCTGGCTGTCTGAGCACTCAGGAACTGAGACAGGGGTTTTTGGACTGAAAAACCCAGAAACACACCAGAGCATGATGATCAGGAGACTCAAGGCATCCCCAAACTGTCCAACATACATATCAGAGTCACAGTGAGAACAGCCGCCATTGGGTCCAGAAAGGAAAGCTCTAGGAGATGCATGATTCAGTGTTTCTGAGGAACTCTAAGAAGCTTACCTACTTACTGTGCAGTGTTCCCTGGTTTGTCCTTTAAGGTCAAGCAGGCAGGCACGGGACAAGCCATATGCTACATGGGGATGATAGGCCAGACCATCGGCAATTGCTGAACCTGGAAGGTAGATCTGGACTGGTCCATATCCCAGGGATAATCTGTGTGTAAGTGAAGTGGGTCCCTCTTGTGACCTTCTGAGACATCTCTTGTCCTCAGGCTCTAACTGTTCCATCCCCCAGCACTGCTCTTGTGATTCCTTGATGGACCTGGCAGTTTTTCACAATCCTGACCTTCCTGCATTTCCCTTGCTCCATCATTTCAAGGCTGGCAATCTTTCTGATCTGTAGGGCTCTGTCCAGGACCATCAAGGAATCACAAGCTGTGGGCATCAATGTTTGTCAGCCATGGTTCCTAATGGGAGGGAGGCAGCCCCACTGTAAACACTTTTCAAGGCAGAAGGCATGGCTTCTAGGTGGCTGACTTTTCCCACTTTACTCTTCATACAGAATGAAGGAAATGGACACAAAATAGCGTGCTGAGATTAGGAACCATCTTACAGCTGCAGGTCAGCTGAAAGTCTAACTTGAAAAATGATCAATTCCCACACGAGTTGGAAGTTCAGCCATAATTAATAGACACTGAGCTCTGGGCCTCATGACCTCTGGACCTCAGAGTATGTTAAAGAAAAGTCCTTGAAAGGCAGAGCTCACTGAGAGGGGCCACTAGGAACTGAACGAGTGTGACAGAAGTACATTGCATGTACATATGGAAATGGCATAATGGAACCCACCAGTCTTGACAATTAAAATAAGTGATTAAAAAGGTTCTGGGTCAGTGAGTAAAGTCAGATCCTGCCCAAACCTGATCTGATGGCCTGAGTTCAATCCCTGGGACTGCATGGTGGAAGGAGAGAACTGGATCTTACAAGTTGTCCTCTGACCTCCACACATGTACTATGGCATGAGTACCCCCTCAACATACACACACACACACACACACACACACACACACACACACACTAAATATTATAATAATCTTTTAAATGTCTCAAAGGACAAGAAGTCAGGGGTGTCCAACCTTTTGACATTACCAAATGAAAGTATCCTCTACAGTCGGACTGTATTCATAGCTATGCTGGAACATGTGTGGCCCTCAGGCTGCAGTTGACATGTCTGAGACAGCTTGTCAAAGCTTAGAGATTTAAAATATTAAGCCAAATGGTCTCTGAAAAAATTTTGTGGAGCTAAAGACAAAAAAAGTAGTTTTAACACATGATTTATACCATAAGACCTCAGAAGAAAAAATGCATAATGGATTTGGCTTATTGTATTAGAACGGAATTCCCAGTACTTAGCATGACATTTGGCAAGCAGCAGGTATAATGAATAAATTCATGACCATATATGCTAATTTAAAAATAAAGACATTTAAACACCAAATGCCATTTGGACTAAAAAAATGTTATCTCTATAAGCTATAATGGTTTTATATTCTTTTCTCTGTTTGGTTTGTTAAGAGAAAGGCATTAAGAATCACTTCAATATTCTAGAAGTCAATATTTAAGGGAAATATCAATACTACATATGAAAACCCTCATATGGCCCTGGAGAAATGCCACCCAGTGTTTTAAGGACTTCATTTTTATAACCATTGCTTAATCCTTGAATCACCTTGCACAGATACAAGGGAAGTTTGGAAGACAGCCTGCTACCCTGGTTAATTTTTACTGTCAACTTGACACAACCCTTGAGTCACTCAAGAAGAAGAAGTCACAAATGAAATATTCTCTCCATCAACTGGCCTAGGGCCATGTCTGTGACACTGTCTTGACAGATGTTGGACTGAGAAGAGCCCAACCCGCTATGGACAGTCCTGTCCCAGAGCAGCTGAGCCTGGGTTGTAAAAGAAAGCTAAACAGAATCCAGTGAGCAAACTCGTAAGCAGCATCTCCAATGGTCTCTGCCTCAGTTACTACTTGTGTTCCTGTTCTGGCTTGCATCAGTGATGGATTGTGACCTGGAGTGTAAGCCAACTAAACTTCCCTGAGTTGTGGTCACAGAATCAGAAAGGAAAGTAGAACACAGTGGGGTCTTGTTGTTTTGGGGGGTTTGTTTATTTGTTTTGGGTTTTTGTTTGTTTGGGTTTTTGGTTTTTGTTTGTTTGTTTGTTTTGGGGGGCTTTTTTTGGTTTGTTTTATTTTAATCACAGCAATAGAAATGAAACTAGAACATCTGCCAAATTGCACTTGTAAAGGCAGTAGGCCACTGTAGCTATGTGTCATGTGGCATTTCATCAACATGATTCTCATGTGTACAAAGTCTCCTGTATGCAGGCATGATGTATCCCCATCACATCTAGACAAGGAAGTTTCCATGTGCCTCTGCAGATCAGAGCCCTCTTTGTCACAGCCACTCATGTGTCTCCACAGCCAGATTCTATCCCTTAACAGCCTTCCTCATAAATCTGATTTTTCTAAACCAGGCACCATGCCCCAAACCTGTAATCTAACCACTTGAGAAGCCTGAGCAATGCAATCTTAAGTTCAAGCCTAACCTGGGCTACCTAGGAAAGTACAGGCCAATTTAGACTATTGTATGAGAGATGCTATATCAAAATCAAAACAAACCTGATTCTCAGTCTCAGCAAGTTCTGAGGCAAGGCATGGCTGGTCCCAGCCGGGCAAGAGCTAGCAGCTTTTCAGCTTCACACTGTGAACAAGGTGTGAACAATTGTATTGTAAGAAGAACAGAGAATTCAAGCTTGTCTTCCTCAGAAGGATCCTGAGTGTTTGCAACAAATTAGAAGGAACCCTGAGCTTCATTGAAAGGCTGAAGTGTCTGTTTGCTGTAAAAGCCATCTTTGGAGACATTCCCCTAGACACAGAGTATTCAGAAAAGAAATGACATTTCAGAGACATTTAAGACCAAGGCCAGGAATCGAATTGTGTTTGTAAGATCAAGACTAATGGCTTGCTTTTACCGAACATCCAAGGTCTTAACAAATTTCTGCATGCACATTCGAAAAAACAATGGTCTCTAGGGAACTTAGATAATGAAGACCATTAGCAAATGTGATATGGTAATATATGAATATATGAATATATCAATCATGTTTATGTATGGACTATAGATAGGCTATAGCTAGATAGCTGGCCCTTTTGGCATAAAGTGATAAGTCAGAAAACCTTGAATAACTACGTTTGTTTTCTGGGAAGTAAGTAGCAGCATCAGCAGAGCATGCCCAGGTTCTATGGAGCACTCGTCTCATCTGGTCTGGGTGTCTCATGCTCTACTCCTCCACCTGCTGCTTTGCCAGTAACTGTGTTCATTAGCACAAGCTGAGTGCTGCAGCAGATGCCCAAAATACATAACAGTTCCACCATGGTGGGCCATCATTCCGTGCTTACCTGTTAATCCAGAGAAGTCAACAGCCCTTCTCCACTTTTTTATCTGTTCCTGGGAGCTCTGTGCCATCAAGTCTTCATGCTGAAGTTTAGGTCACTTGAAGGTCAGACTGGGTGCTGAAATCAACTCACCAGGAGACACAAGCCTGGAAGATAGCACAGGATGCATCTTCATGGGCCAAGCAGAGGATGACAAGTATCTGTTCCGCCCAATAAGTTGGGCCATTCCTAATGGCAGAGAGACCTGGGACCCAGTGCAGGGAGGCAAGGCAAGCTCAGATCTTGGGTGAGTGCTTAAGGGTCTCTACCCTGGGATAAGTTATGAGATTGAGCCACACGTTTTGTACCCCACTCTCAAACAAAGAGGCAAGAATATAGGCTTCAAGACACAGTTACATGTTTTGGTGAGTATTTCCAATTTCTGTTTTGGGGGCTTTTCTTGGCATATATAGAAACAGCTACATTGAAAACAAACAGATAAACAAACACCTCAAGTAATGCAGTGATCTTTACTAGTCTAGGCACTGGATGTGTGTCTGGGATCCATCACTCTGTAGTTGGTTAATCTAGGGAAGATGTTTTCCCAGCCTCAAGTCTCCTCACATGAAAACTGGTGTAAATATAGTATCTCACATGGTATTGGAAAGATTCCTTGAAATTACTAGTATGACTCTTTATCCTGGGGCCTGGCCCAGCGTAAGCCTTGGAGATATAAATCAAATTACATTTCACTGTGATTCCCTGTGGTAAGCGATGCCACCTTCTAAAAAAAAAATATATGGTCATTGTGTAGAACTCCCGAAGTGTGTAGGAAAAAAGTCAAGGAGTTCACAAACATTTCCCGCATTCAGAGGATGAGTTGTGGGAGGGGCAGGTAGAGAGATGGCTCAGTGGTTTAAGAATACAGGTGGTCACCTATTCAACATAGTACTTGAAGTCCTAGCTAGAGCATTTCAACAACAAAAGGAGATCAAGGGGATACAAATTGGAAAGGAAGAAGTCAAAATATCACTTTTTGCAGATGATATGATAGTATATATAACTGACCCTAAAAATTCCACCAGAGAACTCCTAAACCTGATAAACAGCTTCAGTGAAATAGCTGGATATAAAATTAACTCAAACAAGTCAATGGCCTTTCTCTACACATAGGATAAACAGGCTGAGAAAGAAATTAGGGAAACAACACCCTTCACAATAGTCACAAATAATATAAAATACCTTGGCGTGACTCTAACTAAGGAAGTGAAAGATCTGTATGATAAGAACTTCAAGTCTCTGAAGAAAGAAATTAAAGAAGATCTCAGAAGATGGAAAGATCTCCCATGCTCATGGATTGGCAGGATCAATATAGTAAAAATGGCTATCTTGCCAAAAGCAATCTACAGATTCAATGCAATCCCCATCAAAGGTCCAACTCAATTCTTCAACGAATTAGAAAGGGCAATTTGCAAATTCATCTGGAATAAAAAAAAAAAAAACATAGGATAGCAAAAACTCTTCTCAATGATAAAAGAACCTCTGGTGGAATCACCATGCCTGACCTAAAGCTGTACTACAGAGCAATTGTGATAAAAACTGCATGGTACTGGTATAGCGACAGACAAGTAGACCAATGGAATAGAATATAAGACCCAGAAATGAACTCACACACCTATGGTCACTTGATCTTTGACAAGGGAGCTAAAAACATTCAGTGGAAAAAAGACAGCATTTTCAACAAATGGTGCTGAACTGGCGGTTATCATATAGAAGAATGTGAATTGATCCATTCCTATCTCCTTGTACTAAGGTCAAATCTAAGTGGATCAAGGAACTCCACATAAAACCAGAGACAGTGAAACTTATAGAGGAGAAAGTGGAGAAAAGCCTCGAAGATATAGGCACAGGGGAAAAATTCCTAAACAGAACAGCAATGGCTTGTGTTGTAGGATCAAGAATCGGCAAATGGGACCTCATAAAATTACAAAGCTTCTATAAGGCAAAAGACACTGTCAATAAGACAAAAAGGCCACCAACAGATTGGGAAAGGATCTTTACCAATCCTAAATCATACAGGGGACTAATATCCAATATACATATATAGAAGGTGGACTCCAGAAAATCAAATAACTCCATTAAAAATGGGGCTCAGAGCTAAACAAAGAATTGTCACCTGAGGAATACCGAATGGCTGAGAAGCACCTGAAAAAATGTTCAGCATACTTAATCATCAGAGAAATGCAAATCAAAACAACCCCGAGATTCCACCTCACACCAGTCAGAATGGCTAAGATCAAAAACTCAGGTGACAGCAGATGCTGGTGAGGATGTGGAGAAAGAGGAACACTCCTCCATTGTTGGTGGGAGTGCAGGCTTGTACAACCACTCTGGAAATCAGTCTGGCAGTTCCTCAGAAAATTGGACATAACACTACCGGAGAATCCTGCAATACCTCTCCTGGGCATATGTCCAGAAGATGTTCCAACTGGTAAGAAAGACACATGCTCCACTATGTTCATAGCAGGCTTATTTGTAATAGCCAGAAGCTGGAAAGAACTCAGATGTCCCTCAACAGAGGAATGGATACAGAAAATGTGGTACATTCACACAATGGAGTACTACTCAGCTATTAAAAACAATGATTTTATGAAATTCCTAGGCAAATGGATGGACCTGGAGGGCATCATCCTGAGTGAGGTAACCCAATCACAAAAGAACTCACATGATATGTACTTACTGATAAGTGGATATTAGCCCAGAAACTTAGGATACCCAAGATATAAGATACAATTTGTTAAACACATGAAACTCAAGAAGAGCGAAGTCCAAAGTGTGGACACTTTGCCCCTTCTTAGAATTGGGAACAAAATACCCATGGAAGGAGTTACAGAGACAAAGTTTGGAGCTGGTATGAAAGGATGGACCATCTAGAGACTGCCATACCCGGGGATCCATCCCATAATCAGCCTCCAAACGCTGACACCATTGCATACACCAGCAAGATTTTGCTGAAAGGACCCAGATATAGCTGTCTCTTGTGAGGCTATGCGGGAAGTGGATGCTCACAGTCAGCTATTAGATGAAACAGAGGGCCCAGAGAAAGTACCCAAGGAGCTAAAGGGGTCTGCAACTCTATAGGTGGAACAACAATATGAACTAACCAGTACCCCGAAGCTTGTGTCTCTAGCTGCATATGTATCAGAAGATGGCCTAGTCGGGAAGAGAGGCCCCTTGGTCTTGCAAACTTTATATGCCTCAGTACGGGGGAACGCTAGGGCTAAGAAGTGGGAGTGTGTGGGGAGGGGAGTGGGTGGAGGAGGGTCTAGGGAACTTTTGGGATAGCATTTGAAATGTAAATGAAGAAAATACCTAATTAAAAAAATAAATTAAAAAAAAAAGAATACAGGTGGTCTTTGAAGAGAATCCAGGTCCAGTCCTCAGCACCCTTATAACACCTTTCAACAATCTGTAACTCCAGTTCAGAGTATCTGACACCTCTCTTCTGGCCTCCTCAGGTATTGCACATACTTGGTGCATATACATTCATACAGGCACATAGACATAAGATCAATAAATAAACATAAATAAAATAGAAATGTAATAAGAATTAAATAAACACTTATTTTAAAATGAGAAGATTATGAATTGGAAGGCATTAGTAATACAGGGCCTGCTGCTGCTGAGACCCCTCCCCCTCCCCCAGGGCATGTTCCAGGTGCCTGACCTTGCAGCCAGGGAAGGGGAAAGTACCCAGAAGTACATAGGTAGATTAACAGAAGGTGTAAATGTAAGATATGAAGCTCTACTCAAAGAAAACATGAGAAAGTCAGAACCACAAAAGGGCATAAATGAATATCCAAATGTCAAAGATCTGTGTTCCTATGATAACTATAACACAAAACTAGACAATTGGATTCATTAAACTAAAAGGAATTAATGAATGAAGAAACCTATGGAACAGGACAAGATATCTATAAGCTATGCATGTGCTAAGGAGTTAATGATGAAAAGGATACAGGGGACTCAGTGTTCTAGGGCACAGCTCAATAAAACACAGGCAAGGCACTAACTAGGAATTCTGCAGAAGAGATTAAAAATAGTTCAACATCACTACTCATCCGAAAATGCAAATCGAAGCCTGAAATGCAAACCATACCTCTTAGAATGGTTATCAATTAATGAAAGGATCCAGGCCTGCTGATATTCACCTGTAACCCCAGCATTCCTGAAAGATGGAGGCCAACCTGAGCTACATGGTGAGATCTTTTCTCACAAAGCAAAAAGATAAAAGGCACATTTTGGCAAGGCTGTAGGAAAAATAGGGAATAACATCACATTGTTGGCAGGAATGCAAATTAGAACAGTCATTATGGAAAACACTATGATGATCCCTTAAGAACATTAAAATTGGAACCTACCATACGAGCCAGGAAGCTCACTTCTGGATACATATATAAAAGAAAGAAAGAGACAAAACAAAAACTGAAAGGAAACTGTGTTATAGTGGAGGCTATAGCTCAATGGAGAAGCTCTTGCCCACCCAGTATGTGTGATGTCCTGTGTTTAATCCCCAGAACCACAAAAGGGCATAAATGAATATCCAAATGTCAAAGATCAGTGTTCCTATGATAACTATAACACTATTCATAACGGTCAGGATAAGGAATCAATCTAATTGTTTATTGGTACATCAATGGATGAGGAAAATGTATGTTTGTGCACATACAATACTATTTAGGCTTCAAGGGGAAGGAAATCATATCATTTGTAACGACACAGGCGAAACCATCTGTAGACATTATATTAAGTAAAATAAACCCAGGACAGAGAGTCAAATACCTTCTGATCTCGCTCAGGCCTGAAAGCTTGAAAAACCAAATTTATAAAAGCAGCATATAATATTTATCAAGGCCTGAGCAGAGGGTCAGCTGGGAGAGATGCTGATAAAGGGACTCAGCATCTCAGTGTGGCAGAGGAATATGTTGAAGACACCTATGTGACTGGTAAAATTATTGCATACTTGAAAACCACTGAGTAGATTTTTAAAGTATTTTTATCACAGGAAGATAGTTACATTAAATAACACATGAAAATTATCCTATGTAACACCTCCATATATATATATATATATATATACATATATACATATATATATATATGCATACTCCAAATATCATGCTGTAAACTATATACATACATATATATACATATATATACACACACACACACACACACACACACATATTTCTATCAATTAAGAGGCAGTGGTGGCACATGCCTTTAATCTCAGCACTTGGGAGGCAGAGGTAGGTAAATCTCTGAGTTAGAGGTCAGCTTTGTCTGCAGATTTCTAGGACAGCCAGGGCTACACAGAGAGACACTGTCTTGTAAAATCCAAAACCCGATGCCCCCTCCACCAAAGACATTTTAATTCAATTTAATCAGTATAAGGGCCACATATGGATGGGTAGTTTTAGGCCAAGATTACAATATAATTTATTTGGAGAAATATTACATTCGTTTCTGGTTTGATCCTAAAAGTACCTAACTTCTTTGGCAGCCAGATATTTAGACTGTATTTGTTTAGAAAGAAAATAAGCATAAGTAGACACCTCTTTGGTGTTATTCAGTAAGTTTCCTGGGACAATGAGGTCATAGGGGATTGCAGCTTCACAGCCAGCATTATTACCCTGTAGTCCTAGTTGGCTCTGACCTGGTCACTCAGCATGCAAAGCATCCTTAAAGCAGAGTTGTTGATTGCAGGCTGTGGAAGGCAGCAATAGCTTCCCACTCATTTAGTGCTGACTGGGTTAAGTGCTCCCCACATTCTCCTGGTGTCTCTAGCACTGACTGGCCAGGTCTGCAATCTCACTGACAACCTCAAGTCTTCCTGAGATGTCCCAGAGGACATTGTCTCGTCGCCAAAACCTAACCAAAGCAATGTAAGAAAGGAAGGGTCTGTTTCAGATCACTGTTCCATGGCAGTGCCCATCATGTTGGGGAAGCCATGGTAGCAAGAGATAAAGCAGATGGCCATGTGGTAACCACAACTGGGAAGAAGAGGAGAGGGAGGGAGGATGGGGAGGAAGGAGGAGGAAGAGAAGGATCGCTGATACCTAATCTCACTTTCTCTTTTATGTGCAGTCCTGAACTCCCAGCCAACAGAGTGGCACAGCCTACCTTCAGGGTAAGTCTTGCCATTTCAGTTAACACGCATCATAGAAAATCCCTCACAGACATGCAGCCAAGATGCTTGTCCCTTTGGTGATTTTAGATGCTGATTATCAGTGTCAACCATCACAAACAATGGGCACCAACCATCACAGCAGCAGCACTTTAAGGGTTTATTTTTGGGAGGGGGGTATTTTGTTTTTTTGTTTTGTTTTGTTTTGTTTTAAGTATCCAATTTCCAAACCATCTCCTTGGTGAGTCAGGCAGGCTCTGATTGGCTGAACTCTGATTGGCCAGAACCAATTACGTCATGTGGGGAGGGTACACTGTTGTATGAAATGACACCTGTCGGGAGATGATACGTAATTACAAGACAGCAGCCACATGGTCTCCAGGCTGGCCCTGAGCTCCTCAAAGTCTACCTCTCAAGCATGCCGCTGTCCTTTACCCTCCAAGGGACTTCCTGAACAACACAGCCATTGAGTTGCTCAGAAACCTTTGACCTGACTTCATTGTGAAGCTGTGTTTACTAAGACGTGACTGGGTCACTTTTTATTTCAGGCACACAGTCTCCATGTGGAGAATCCCGACTCTGGCCTTCTGGAAACCTGTTCTTACATCTGGCACCCATCAGTTACCCCAGAAACATCTTCCCCTTTCATCCTGGTGGGGGGAGGGTAAAAATATTCTAAAGAGAAACAATTGTATCCTTCCCCTTTGCTATCAAACTACTGAAATTTCCTAGAGGGAGGGAAGGGAGGAAGGCAATTTCACACCAGGAGAAAGAAAAGACTGATGGTGGAAGAAGGAGGGAGATTTCATAGTTTTGACAACTTGTCAGATCACCTTGCAGGAGACACTGGAGGCCACAGGTTAAGTCAGTGATACATGGGACCACACCTGAATAAGCCTATTAATTATGCATGCCTCTAGCCCTCTATTTAAATCTGAACCTCATCAGGACCCTAATGATGGGCCTGAGGCATGGGTGGGTATTACTGAATCTCTTTGTTCCTGTATCCAATGTGGCCATATTGAAGAAACCACCCTTCTCTGCCCTTTACCATTATTTATCTCTTTAACTGGCTAGTTGTGGGGCCTGGGGAGATGGCTCAATGAATGATTGATCCTTGTGCCCAAATCAGACCGCTCACAACTACCTGAAATTCCTTCTTCAGGTCTCTGCAGATAACCACACACATAGGCTTGCACAGACACATACACAGGGTCACACAAACACAAACACATAAATAAAGTAAAAATACAATTTTTAAAAATTGGTCTATTGAAGGCAGGTAGCTAAGTCTGACTTATAAAGGCTTCCAAGGGCCAGGCTTTAATCGTTAGAGTTATAGTACAAAAACTGTTGCCTCTGGATCCACAGTAGAGCCCAGCAAACCATCTACCTATTATATCCAAGGTTACTCTTGACTTCTACCAGGAACCATTCAGGCTTCATGTTCCAGGTCTTTAAGTTTTAGGATAAGTTGATTTTATGTGAAATTTCCTAATTCTAAAGTGTTGGAAGTTAAAAGAAAATTAAAGAGAATTGGAAAGAGAGAGAGAGAGAAAGAGGGAGAGAGAGAGAGAGAGAGAAAGATAGATAGCTGTGGGTCCCATCCTCTATGAACAGTGGTTTTCAACTTTGCCCATCTGAGGGATCTTGCTAAGGTTTGAATTTGCTTGGAGTGTTCCTTGAGGCCTTGAAGGTTGAAATTGAACCCCTACAGTGAAATAGTGAAAAGGTAGCAGTCTGACAATGGTGTTCCTTCCTAGGCAGGGCCTTTCGGAGGTAATTTTAATAGACAAGGTCATCCCAGTGGATGGTTTTTAGTAGCTGAATAAAATGAAAGAGCTTTGGGAATGTATTTCAGGTGGAATATGCTGCTTGTCTAACATGCATAAAACCCTGCACCCATTCAGCAGTGTACTTGGACATGCCAATAAATTCCGTGCTTAGGAGTTTAGAAGTGGGAAGATCAGAAGTTCAAGGTCACCCTAGATCATATAGAGTGAGGTCACACAAGATCTTTTAATTAATTAATTAATTAATTAAATGGACGGATGGATGAATGAATGGATGGATGGATGAATAGATAAGAGGAGGGGAGGAGGGAGATCAGCAGACACACATGGGTACCCACTCCAGCCTCTTGCCATGTGAATCCTATGGCTTGAGATTTTCTGGGCAAGAAGACCACCCTCAATCAGCTACCACCACTTGTCCTTTAACCAGGACTATGAAACAAAATAACCCTTTTTCTTTGCAAGTACCTAGTCTCAGCATTTCATGACAATAGCAGGAGGTACTCCAACACAGTTTCCTTCAGAACAGCTATGCTGTGTCTAAGGGTCATTTTGCCAGCCACTTTGGGAAGACATCCCATTTTACAAAAGTAAATTTTCCCTTTTCCTTTGAAGAGACCTGCCTGGTACTTTCCTAAGATAGATTAACAGGAGAAAGGAGCACACTTTTATTTAGGTGGACATGAGAGGCCAATGTGAAAATGAAGACTCCACCTGATAAAAAAAAAAAAAAAAAAAGACCAAGCCTAGGGCTTCCTTACCAATCTAAGAATATTGCATATGTTGTGTTGAGTGTCGGTTGAACCCAGAGTGGCAATTTTGGGGAAGTACCTCACATGTATAGGGCAACCTGTGTGATGCTTCATGCTTGTTGACCTAGCTGTTGGAAGGCTGAAGCAGGAGGATCGTTGCAAGTTTGAGACCAGTCTGAGCTAAACAGAGTTCCAAGCCAGCATGGGCTACAAGGTGAGATTCTATTTTAAAAGAAAATAAAAATGAAAAGGAAGGTCTGGGAAGAGATGGTTGAGTTGTCCAGAGGACTGGCTGTTCTTCCAGAGTTCCTGAGTTCAATTCCCAGCAATCACATGGTGGCTTGCAGCCATCTGTAATGGGATCTGATGCCTTCTTCTGGTGTGCATGTAGATAGACCACTCATATACATAAAATACATAAGTGAATAAATCTTTTAGAAAATGAAGAAGAGATGTAGGAGGAAACAGAAGAAGGTAAGAATTGTTTTAATAAACATCTGTTTATATAATGTTGCCTCCTTAGCTCTGATCTGCTGAAACA
>NC_000076.6:3110647-3338147 GCF_000001635.26 Mus musculus | reverse complement strand
CTTCATGTGGGTTCCCCAACAACTGGAGCAGGTGCTGTCCCTGACTGTTGCCTGCCTGTGGATCCTGTTCCTCTAACTGGGCCACCTTGTCTGGCCTTAGTGGGATAGGATACATCTAGTACTGTAGAAACTTAATGTGCTAGGGTAGGGGGAGACCCAAAGGGGGTCCCACTTCTCAGAGGAGAAGGGGAAGGGAGAATCCAAAATTCACATGGCACCCACTGCACTTACTGGCTGGATTTGGGAGCAAACAAGAGGCAGCCTGGGAAACCAGAATGAAAGCCTCAGGTAGCACCTACTTTATCTCCTTGGCCGAGAAATCAACAGATCCTGTGACTTCCCTCTCATTCCTGGTCTCTGGATAATCAGAGGATCCCTGCCAGAGGTCTGGTAGAAGCAAGAGTGAAGGCAGATTCGAAAGCTATTTGTAGCCACACACCCAGTAAGGGGGGCTGAGCCTCTGAATGAAGTCACTGCATGGACAGAAAGGTCAAACTTGCAGATAATCTGTGACAGAGCTGGTTGGATGTGAGCAGAGATAAGGTGTCTCCAGCCCAGTTGTCTGGGCTTCTGTTTGGCACATGGAAACTGAGAAGGGAAGCTGGGAGAATTCAGGGATTGATTTCCAACTTGGGTTGTATTAGAAGCTCCTTTAGCAGATGAAATGAAGCTGAGCTAAAAATGTAGAGCCAGGAATCACCCAGACACTGCTGAAGTCAGGCCACACATGCTTTGCCAAGCTCTATTTTTGGGCAGCATCCAGAAGTGAGTTCTGTTAGTAATTCATCACACAACTGAATCCCTATCTTTGCCTTTTGAGCTTTGAATGCATACGTTCGAAATGTTTTACTGGGTCACCACTCAGAAAAGCTAAAACCATTGTCTATCAGACCGTTGTCCCCAGGAACAGCTGTGCTGGCTGTTTTGTCATCTATACTGGACATCTCTAATGTTCAACCTCCGCTGTCTCATATTTCAGTCTCTGGGGACACTGGTTCTGGGAAGTCTGTGCTATCACTTTTACCAACCAAACCAGTGCCTGTCATAGAACAGGACAGAATGAAGTGCCCTGGGAACCTGCTCTTCACCCAACACTTGCCCAACTTGGAAAATTTCGAAGTTAACACTTTATGAATCATAGCTGGGGTCTATGGTTACAGACATTGGTGGATGGTTCTCTCTCCACCCCTCCCCTGCCAGTGGACAGTCTCTCCATCTCATGTGACTGCTCAAGTGACCGACAGTTAACAACTGCTGCAGGCAACTTGACCACAGAGCCTTTCCACTCCCCCCAAGGTCCCACATGACAGCAAGACCTTCCTGTGATGCGTTTTGCTTAGCTCTGCTCTCTGCAGAATGTAGGCCAGGACACAATGGGAACAAGCAGGTAAAGAAACATAACCACCAGCTTGCTTTTAATTATTTGAGTGTGTAGGAAAAATGAGAAAGGGGCATCCCTTTGGAAATATGTATAGCAACTCAAACTGGGTGTAGAGCCTGGGTAGCATTATTTCCACAAGAGCCAAAAAGGAGTTATACAGTATAAGTATTTTTAGCATCTATCTTTTAAAATCCATGCTTCTAAAATACATATGTCATGCAAGCTATTCAATGCATATTACTTTCAATGGCCTTGTTTACAGAATTTTAACCTAATTTGACTACTTTCAGAAAATATTCACTTCATGCTTCATTTATGGTTCATTGATAAGAATTCACTGTTCGTTGACACACACTTCCTTCAACTCTATCCTGTTTGTTATTTCTCCATTAATTTCTTCCTTTCTTTGGCCCTCGATACTAAAAGCCAATACTTTCCATAGCATTTTTAAAAATAGAATCCATTTAAGTCTCATTTTGAGGGACCCAGTCAAAATAAAGCACACACACACACACACACACACACAGAGAGAGAGAGAGAGAGAGAGAGAGAGAGAGAGAGAGAGAGCACTAAGTTCAACAGAAAGTATCGCCTTTGGTCATTTGGAGAGAGAGTATGTAATAAATATACTGGATTCCAGGAGATGAGCCACTAGTCAGCTATGAGTTGGGCTCTGGTATGTTTGCAGATGTAGAGATGACTCTGTGCAGAGGGAGACACGTTAAAATCCATTACTATACAGAATGGGACATTTACTTACTCAACACTGTAACATACCCACTATGTATCTGGGGATGCATCCTTGAACAAGAAGATTCCCTTGGCTCCATGGATCTCCCAAGCTGTGAGACCATGAGCCACTGCTTCTCTTGGCCAGTAGTCCAGGAAGTCACAGGCCCATGGATTACCTAACAGACCCATTGATAATGGAGATACCAGCTTCCACTCGGCCATTGGACCCTGCCTTCTACATGCTGGCTACACTCTAATCAGTGGTACCTAAGGCCACTCAGCTCACCTATGTGTGGCTCTGCTCTCAGGTGACAGAGGGCTCACTAGAAGTCCTGTTATCCCATCCCTAGAAGCAGCTGCAGCTCTCTAGGTGATCTCTCAGGGTTCCCCTCTTCAAGGTATCATCTCTACATGATAATTTGGTCACCCCACTTCTGCCGACAGCTGCAGAGAGCTGGAGTTAAATGAGGAGTATTAGGTTTTTAAAAATCCTAACCTACAGGAAGAAATATATTGTACACTGTTTCAATTTTTTTCTATAAAGATAATTACGAAAACATTTCACGGGCTGTGTGATAGCTCAGTGAGTAAAAAAGACTAGTGATGAACCTGTTTCAAAGTTACTTTTATATCCAAGTGTGGTGGTGAATGCCTTTAATCCCAGCACTTGGGAGACAGAGGTAGGTAGATCTCTGTGAGTGCAAAGCCAGCCTGGGATACCTAGTAAGAGCCTGTCTCAAAAAAAAAAAGTTATTTTATGGGTTTAATACAAAGAAAAAAGAAAAACCTATAGTGGACTAATTCCAAAGATTTTTTTTTGTGTGTGTGTGGTAATCACACTTACAGGGAAAGAAAATGGGTGTTTTTTAAATTTTACCAGCATATAATCATTGTATAAAACAATGGATTTTATTATGACATTTTCATAATGTTATATAATCCTGTCATTATCAACACTAAGCTTCTTTCTTGTACTCCCCCCCCCCCCCACTTCCTGCTGGTCACTTTTCTCTTTTCAAATACCCCCCCGACACACACTCAGACCTTGTATTTCCATGTGTTTTTAAATTTAGCATCCACACATGAGAGAAAATGTGCAATATTGATTACTCAGAGTGTGACTCACATCATTACCATGAGAGGGTCCAGTGTCATTTTTGGATGTTGTGTGGAATCTGTATCTTGGTTACTATGCATGATGGACATGGGGATGCAGGTAGCCCCATGGTGTGTGACTTAGATCCCTTCATGTTATAGCCACAGGGCTGGCATAGCTAGGTTGTAGTTAGTTTCACTTTTAGTTTTGAAGACTTTGCATATTTATATCCACAGTGTCTGCACTAATTTGCATCCCCCAGAAAGTTACTCTTTAACTCTGCTAAATGTTTAGTTAAAGGTCACTAGAGTGTTCACTCAGCTAGCAGTCAACTAATTGGTTGGTTACAAGCTTCTTTGATCATGTCTTGATCCCTTAAAAGTATATCAGACAACTGCTTAAATGTTTTCTTGGGAAGAGCAGTTTCTTCCTAAGAAGAGGCTATGAATCATTTAGCCATACCAAGGCTTCCATCTCAGTGGAGATTGGGGACGATTTTCTCAATATAATTATGAAAGACTAAATCTTTTGGGTTCAGACTCCATCTTAGAGAACCTGACCTAAGGTTGAACTCAAGTTAACTAACAGGCCAGTACCTAGCACCAGTTTCCAGGTTATTTCCCCAACAAACCTACACCTCCAGGTTACAAGCCCGCCTCTGACACGTCACTTCCTAACAACCACCAATCAGGAGGAAAGCAGAAGTTAAGTTTATGGTTTGGCCTCTAGCACCAGCCAGTTATGTTAAAGGCCATAATGGCCCCCCAGTCAGATGTGTATCAAGCTAGATACTCCCCGTCTTGTCTCTATAAATCCTTGCCTAAAACATGGCTCAGGGCTCTACCTTCCTGCTGTGTCAGGCTTGGCTCAAGTTTGAATAAAGAGAGCCTAATGTAACTGAACCAGTTTTGTCTCCTTGGTGGTCTCTTGTGGTTCATGAACATTTCCTGGCACAATTACAAATGTTTGTATCATTGAAATAGATGTCAAAAGAAATAATTGTCCAATCCAAAGAGTTAGATTTTTTTTTTCTCTTTCGTCGTCTAGTTCTTAAAATACTGTTTTAAGGTTGGTGAGATGGTCCAGTGGGTAAAAGCACTTGCCACACAAAACTGACAACCTGAGTTTGGTCCCTGGATCTCACAGTGGAGGGCAAGAATGAACTCCTGCAAGTTTTCATGTGACCTCCACATGTGTGCTGTGCCACACAACAATAGTAATAGTTTTCAAGTTTGAAATATCTTTTACTTTTAAACATGAGGATGCCTTGTTTGCAGTGAGAGAAAACACATCCTGTTTGTATGCTGAAGTCAAAGCAAAGGTGGGGACCTGCTCTCAAATGTGTCATTTTTGTTCCCTTTGAACTTGCTATCCTATAGTTTGGAGGTTTTAAAGTGCCTGCCTGCCTGATGCCATATTATTTGTCTGTCAAATGGTTTCTAGGAAACATACCTGAGATTTTATAATAGAAGCCAATATTTAAAGACAAGGAAGTTCATGGCAGCTCTGTGCATAATCCCTAGAAATCAGAAATAACTCAAATGTTCACCATCAGAAGAGTGACTGGTACAGAGAGAATTGCAAGACAGTCATACAAAAGAAGGCTAACTCGAGATCTTCAAAAGATGGGACTTAAGATACACAAACCAGAAAGACTCACAGTCGGGCTGAGAACAAAAGAAGCTGTACCCAGGCAAAGGTATGCTTCTTGAGTCAAATTACAAGAAGTCAAAGAGCAGACAAAACAAAATCAGTGGTGAGAGGGTTATGAACGGTGGATGCAGGGCTGGAGAGATCACTTAGCAGGCAAGACAATCTGGGTTCAATTGCCAGAATCTATGTGGTGGCTCCATACTCCAGTTCCAGAGTGCCCTCTTCTGGCCTCTGTGGGCACTGCATGCATTTGACACATCTATACATGCAGGCAAAATATCCATACACATAAAGTAAAATTTGGGGACGATAAAAAAAAGAATAGAGGTTGCCTCTGTGTAGTAAAGGGACAGGATATCCTCTGGATGTGGAAACATTTGTGTTTGTTTGCAGCTTTATCAAAGCTTGATTACTGTGACATGATCATATCAAACCAACAGACATTCATAATCTTGCCTCCTTAATATTTTTTATGTGCCATGAGAATATTTAAGCTCTTCTCTCTGACAAGCTTCAAGTAAACAGAACTGGTGTTAACTACAGTCACCATGCCACTTGGTAGATCCCCAGAACTTTCTACTCCTTCAGCCTCAGTGACCAGGATCTCCCAACCCTTCACCCATCCACAATCCCTGAAAACCAAAGCAAAGAATTCTTCCCTTTGCTCCTTTGGATTCCAAATCCAAATGAGACCATATCACATTTTTTTTTAGAGTGTAGCTTCTTTAATTTATCATATTATTCTCCAGCCTTAACCTTATTGTTGTTTAAATAAAATTTATTTTTTTTCAACTTTGGTTAGTATTACAACACACACACACACATACACCACTGTATTTATTCATTTGTTGGTAGACATGTGTCTACTCTTACAAATAGTGAGATTATAAACCTCACTTTCTGATAAGTTATTTCTCTGCTGGTGAAACAAGCCAATTCAAGCCAGATTCAAATATATTAAACACAGGTTCATTGGGAAACTGCTCTCAGGCAAGTTCACTAGCCAGTGAAGGAGGCCAGGAAAGTCACCATGGGAAGGGAGAGGGAAGAGAAAGAGAGAGAAAGAGTGTGTGCATAGAGAGAGAAAGGGGGAGAATGAAGGGCAAGAGGCCAACATGTCTGGATAGTGAAGAGCCTCAGAAGGAAGGACAGCCAAGTTCCTGGGCTGGAAAGTTCAGGGTTGTGGGCAAAATATGCCAGATAGGGACTGAGGGATGCTGGGAGAACCTGGAGGCCAGGTCAATTTTGGTATCTAAGATACATGCCTCAGTCCCTTATCCAGGGTCTGAAACCAAACATTTTCAAACAACTGACTCCATCTCCTTAGGAGATTTACCCAGAAGCAGAATTGCTAGATCAGAAGAAATTCTATTTTATTTATTTTTTATTCTTTGAGGAACTTCCAATCTGCTTTGCACAATGGCTGTGCTAATAATTTATATATCCACTAGCAATGTTTAAGGATCTTTTCTTCATATCTTTGTGAACAGTTATTACCTTCTATCTTTTTGATAACAGACATCCCAACAGCTGTGAGGTGATGTCTCATTATGGTTTCAATTTGCATTTATCCAATAATTGTAACTTTAATTTTTCAAATCCTATTTTTAACAATGGTTCTTAAATGCTTTAACCTTCCTTGGAGCCCACCACCCAGCAGAGGTAGTGGAAAAGGAAGGCTATGGGGGAAGTGGACCTATTTAGAAAGGTTCTTTGGAGCAACTCACATCTGTGTTGTCTATAAATCAGCAGTTCAGTTCACAAGTTTGCAGGCAGCTGCAACTCCATCCACTCGCAAGCACTTCACAGATACATCAGCAGTCCAGTTCGATAGAGTCAGGTTCAGCAGCAACAAACTGCAGCACACCAGCAGAAGGTTTTCGGTGTGTTTTTCTCTATGTCGTACCGACAAATGCAGCTTAGCTACACAATGTAAGGCGAACCAATACATGTTTGTCACTAGCAAAGAATCCTTCATCACAAGTCTTTTTATGGGCTTGCTATAGCAGAACATCCTCTCTCTTGTGTCTACTTCAGCATTCCTTCATGTGTCTGCCTTAGCCTTTCATACCTGTGTCCACTTTAATGAATCACTCCTTCACATGTTTGCCCCAGCAAAACACCATCCAACAAACTTTCCAAAGAGACCTTAAGTTTCCACTTCAAATAATCATTGATGTTCAGTGATTTTATTTATCCCTGTTGGCCATTATCTCATCTTTGTCTTAAAGTGTTTGTGGATATGCTTTACCCATTAACAGGTTTCTTTCTATCAAATTAAGATCCTTATATACTTTGGATAACAAGTCTTTATCAAGTTTGTGCTTGGCAAATATTTTCTCTTATCCCATGGTGTCTTTTCACCATTTGCCACATTGCCTTTAGTGTCACGTAATCCCACATTGCTTTTAAGTGTGACCTAATCCCATTTGACTAATTTTTACTTTTATTTCCTGGGCTTTTGTGGTCATGCACAAGAGAGTTGTTTCCAAAGCCAATACTGAAAGAGTCTTCTTTGTGCTTTCTCTCAGTACTCTTAATAGAGTTTCAGGTCTTACATTTCACTCTAACCCACTCGGAGTCAGTGTTTGGTGGGATGAGGAGATGATGCTCTGACATGCTCAGCTATCCAACATTGTCCCCAACTCTATTGTGTTAGGTTTCCATCATTGTGAGCCAACACCAGGGGAAAACAATTTAAATGAAGGCAAGCCTATCTTTAGCTTATGGCTTTATAGGTTTTAGTTCAAGGTCAGATGGCTTCGTTCCTTTGGGCTTGAAGTGAGGCAGAGCATCATGGTGCATAGAGGACATTGTTTACCTCAAGGAAATTAATTAATTTGATAGAAAGAAACCTGTTAATGGGTAAGGAAGCAGAGAGAGAGAAAGAGAGAGAGAGGGAAAGAGAGAGGAAAGAGAGAGTGGAGAGTGGAGAGGGAGAAAAAGAGGGAGAGGGACAGGGGCAGGGACAGGGAGAGGGAGAGGGAGAGGAGGGTTCTCGGGGCAAGATACAACCTTCAAAGACACACATTCCCAGTGGCCTGTCTTCTTTAGTAAATCTCAGCCCCTAATAGACTGTTCAGCTATGAACCCATTTTGGACTGATCTTCTAATGAAGTCAATGCCTGAATGATCCAACTATCTCTTAACAGAACAACTAAATCTGTGACTCTCCTTGTCCTCGGGATTGTTGGCCAATATATGGGGTAATGTGTGTATATGTGTGTGTGTGTGTTTGTGTGTTTGGAAGCCCTGTGAGTATTTATGGTAAATGACAGCACCAGGAACAACTGCAGGGAGGCAGAGCAACTTTACTTGGGATGATTTAAGGCTTATATAGTTTTGGGGGCTAGGGGTAAGAACATTCAAAATGGGCAAACGTCCTTGGCTGAAGGCTCATGGTATCAAGAAGCCTCATTGGTATGGGGAAGGAAGAATTTCAGGAATGCCAGGTACTTGTTGATAGGCTTCTTATTAGGAGAAAGGAAGTTGAACCTGTAATCTAACTAAGGCTACTTGACATTATGCAGGTAGATGAATATGGGGGTTTATTAACTCCCCAGATAAGATCGGAGAAGAAGTCCTGCCATTGGAGGGTGTCCTCCATTGTATGCTGAGCTCAGAGGCTATCCAGTCAGTGGTAGACTTCAAGCTTAATTAGCAGTGTTTTCCCGCACAAGTCTTCAAAGCATGAGCCTGTTAGGTTAGTGAGAGGACTTGTCACTTACAAATGTAACATAAACTTCGAAAACTGCCCTTTTTCTGTTGTGTGCTATTGCTGATGAGCATTAAGTGTGTAAACTTCCTTCTGGGCTCTCTGCTTTATCCCACTGTCCTGTGGGTCTGTTTGCTTGGTGTTCTTAGCAGTGCAATACTCTTTTGATCACTACAGCTTTGCAATGGATGTTGAAGTCAGATAGTGGGACAGCTCTCATCTTATTATTTTGCTCAAGATAGCTTTGTCTTTTGAGGTTTCATATGAATTCTGGAGTCTTTATTTATTTTTTTTCTATTTTTGTGAAGAAGATTTGATTTTGATAGGGATTTCATCTGAGCTGTAGCTTGTTTTAGGTTTACAAACGTTTCAACAATATGAATCCCTCCACTCTATGAAGCCCAGGACAGAGCTTCACTTACCTGCATTTCTTTCATCAATCTTTTATATTCTTTTACTGCTTTTTAAAATCATGCTTTTCACTGAAATTGGATTACATCATTCTCCCCCAATTCTTTCCTCCCTCCAGCCCTTTCAGGGACTTTCCCTCTAACCATCCTCATCACGTTGATAGCCTTTTTTCTTCCAGTATCACAGTAACGTGCTTAGGCGTGTGTGCACAAATATATATAAATACAAGCTGTTTAGTCCATTTTTACTGTTTGTGTGTACCTGGTTTCAAGGCTGACCACTCTGCATTGGACAACCAATAGCAGGTCTCATTCTGGGGAGAGCTTCTTCTTCTTCTCCCAGAAGTCATTACTTGTCTATAGTTCTTTGTCTAGAGGCAGGACCCCATAAAATTTTACTCTTCTGTGTTAGCATGTCTATAGATACTGCCATTGGTTTGATCTTACCTATGCAGTCAATTCTAGGAAAGACTTTCACAGCAGACTTCCTAGTCCTCTTGCTCTTACAATATTTCCACAACCACCTCTTCCTCAATGTTCCCTGAGCTTTGAAGCCTTTAAGAGATTGTTATAGATATCCCTAGGACTGAACATTCTATAATCACTTATCAGTATTTCTGATTAGTTTTAACTGAGTGGCTGGTTTCTCGATTTCCTTTTTGGAGAGTTCACTATCAGAATGTAATATAAGAAAGCCAGTGATTTTTGTGTATTGATTTTAATGAATGTATGCAAAAGCTTTCTGTGAAACTTTTAGAGGATGATTAGATGACAGATCATACATACAAACATGCATACATACATCTCTGTATAAATATATTGTATACATACATATGACATGTCATGTGCAAACAGAAAGCATCGTTTCTGCTTTGGAAACTTTTAATTTAAGCTATATGTCATTTACATGGAACTATACACAGTACAAGTCAGTACTTTTTATGTCAAGAAACAAAAGGAAATTTTATATCAATATCTATTTATGAACAGCTTTTAGGAGTGTGTTATAATCAGTTGACTGTTGAGTTTCCTTAACAGAGTATAGAATTTCAGTCCTTCTTCCCAGTCCCATACTCCCAGAAACACAACTCAAAATATATTTACAAATAACTTGGCCATATAGCTAGGCCCTATTTTGGCTAGAATCATAACCAGAATAGCTATATATTTATCTTAATCTACATTCTGCCACATGGCTGGTTACCTGTGCTCAGGTACCGTGTATCCATCTCATTACATCTTTCTAGGTGAATCCCCCATTCCTGGCCCTATCCCAGAATTCTTTCTGTCTCCTAGATGTCCAGCCTCCCATTTCCTGCCTAAGCCATAGACTATAGGCTTTTTAATTGACAGATGATGCACCCACACAACACACAAGATACTTTCTCTACAACATTATCTTCCTTCCATCATGTTATGAACTTTTACAAGAACTTTTTCATGAGGTTTTCTCATGTGAATCCTTGCTGACTGTATTTCCTTACTTCAATCTCACAACACTTCTGGTGGAGCAAAGGTTTTGACACCATTATTCTGGTTTTAGATGTAAACAAATACAGGCTAAAAAAAATACAAGAGACATCTTCAGAGTTTATAATGGATTCGTGAATGTATCAGGACTATCATTCAGATCTTCTAAATTCAAGTCCAAAGTTCTCCCATAGCAACTGTCACCGCCTCCCTCCCCAATGACAGTCTCATGGGGTCTCTCTTTGACTCTTCTTCCTCAGGGGAATTTCTTACTGGTGGCAGTCATGCCACATTACATACAGGCAACACATTTCTTCTTTATTGTCACAGTTGGTTCCTTCCTCTCAACAAACTCAGGAGAAGAATATCTGGCTCTCTTTACATATGCAATAACTGAGCTTTGGGGAAATGTCACAACCTCCCTAGGTCAAATAAATAGGGTGACTGAATCCCAGGCTGCCTGTCACCTGTGTCTTTCAGTGATGTGTGTCTGACTCTTTTCTCCAGTCTTCACAGAAAGCAATTGTCCATTAGCACACATGACTATGGCCCAGCCCAGACCTGCTTGTTGAGTCCCTGTCCTTCAGCCTGTGACCATAACTGTTACCTGTCATAGCTACAGTTTTCAGAAGCAAGGAAAGGAAATTCCCAAGGGATTTCCTTTGCCACCAGATGTTTCTGGATTCAGGAGGAGCAGAGTTTAAAGACTAGAGACTAGACTCAAATAAACTCAGACCTGTTTATTCACATAGAATTAGAAGGGAGGAAGTGCCATATTTCCACATAAACAGGACAAACTAAAATGCAAATTTCACCTTCATAACAGGATAGTATGTGTTAGAAATTGAATCTACGCTGGGCTTGTGGTGCACACCTTTAATCCCAGCACTCAGGAGGCAGAGGCAGACGGATTTTGAGTTCGAGGCCAGCCTAGTCTACAAAGTGAGTTCCAGATCAGCTAAGGCTATACAGAGAAACCCTGTATGGTAAAACAAAACAAAACAAAAAACAAAAAACAAACCCAAAACAACAACAACAAAATAAAACACACACACAAAAAGAAATTTAAAAAAAAAATTGAATCTACACTTTAGGACCAAGTGTTCTGAAATCGAAAACTTCAATTGACAACTCAAATATCACTTTCTCATCTGTGACAGAAGCAGCTCCAGGCTGAAGTCTCACTGGCTCTCCACAATTTACTGGTGAAAAAAAAGAAAGTTCCTCCCAGCCAGATGCTAGCTTGGTACCCACACTCAAGACTAGGCAGAGTCCGGAGTCAGAGCTGATCTGCGACTCCTACCAGCTCAGCTGGAATCAGGCTGTTTCTTACCATTCCTGAACACAGCCAGAAACAATTGTATCAAGTAAGCTGGAATGAGCAGCAACACCCCCCACCCCCCATTTCATGGTTAGGATGAGAATCTGTCATATGGATTTCTCCTAGTTATCTAGTTATCTAGACTATCTAGTTATCTAGATTTTGCCTCTAGTTAGGAAACACCGAGATATCCAGTCATGGCGTCTCTCTACAGCCTGACAGTGTCTAAACTAGAACAAAGCTAGCCAGTCTTTAGCCCTCCAAGAAAGCTCTCAATTGCCTCAAGCAAAAATCCTGCAATGTATTTTTCATACTCCGAAATTATCACATCCCAGGTTCCCCCAGGTTGTGTCTCCCCCTTCACTATAAAGAATATTTTTTTCAATCAGTCTTTCAACTACTAGCGTGTTCTTGAAGACCTTTGTTTAAAGAGTAATGTCCCTGGCCACTTGCCATTCTGTTCCTAGGTCACTGAGATGCATATTGAATTTAGAAAATGAGACGAGCCACATGAGCGTAAACTCTGTTCCTTTCCTTAACAACTGAGAATTCTAAGTATAGCCACACAAAACAAGGCCAGAATGTCAGTGAAAAGGGTAAGAGCCTTTGTGTACAATTAAAGTATTTTACTTTCTAAAGACTTTATTTTCAACTATATGAGCATGTGTGCACCTGAATGCAGTCCTGCTGGAATCCTCAAGAGGGTGCTGGATCCTCTGGAGCTGGAGTTACAGTTGGCTGTGCACCAGAAACAGAGGCTCTGAGTCAGCTGGAATGGCCTGCACTCCTGTTTCACAGTTAGGATGTGAACCGACTCCTCCTTTGTCAGTCTGGGTCTCTTCTCATTGCTTTGCCTCTGGGTAGAAATTACCAAGATGTCTAATCTTGGTATTGTCCCTATGGCCTGACAGTATCTAAAATAGAACAAAGCAAGCCAGCCTTTAGCCCTCCCAGAAAGCCATCAGTTGGTCCAAGCAAAACTCCTGCAGTTTCTTTCTCACACTCTCTAATAAACACACCTGAGGATTTGTCTCCTCCCTCACTACAAGAAGATTTTTGTTCTTGCTTTTTTTTTTTTTTTTTTTTTTTTTTGAAATCAGTTTTTCACAAGGCCCAAACCTAAACATAATAAAAGCAATATACAGCAAACCAGTAGCCAACATCAAACTAAATGGAGAGAAACTCGAAGCAATTCCACTAAGATCAGGGACTAGACAAGGCTGCCCACTTTCTCCCTACTTATTCAATATAGTACTTGAAGTCCTAGCCAGAGCAATTAGACAACAAAAGGAGATCAAGGGGATACAAATTGGAAAGGAAGAAGTCAAAATATCACTATTTGCAGATGATATGATAGTATATATAAGTGACCCTAAAAGTTACACCAGAGAACTCCTAAACCTGATAAACAGCTTTGGTGAAGTAGCTGGATATAAAATAAATTCAAACAAGTCAATGGTCTTTCTCTATACAAAGAATAAACAGGCTGAGAAAGAAATTAGGGAAACAACACCCTTCTCAATAGTCACAAATAATATAAAATATTTTGGCGTGACCCTAACGAAGGAAGTGAAAAATCTGTATGATAAAAACTTCAAATCTCTGAAGAAAGGAATTAAAGAAGATCTCAGAAGATGGAAAGATCTCCCATGCTCATGGATTGGCAGGATCAACGTTGTAAAAATGGCTATCTTGCCAAAAGCAATCTACAGATTCAATGCAATCCCCTTCAAAATTCCAACTCAATTCTCCACTGAGTTAGAAAGGGCAATTTGCAAATTCATCTGGAATAGCAAAAAACCTAGGATAACAAAAACTCTCCTCAAGGATAAAAGAACCTCTGGTGGAATCACCATGCCTGACCTCAAGCTGCACTACAGAGCAATAGTGATAAAAAAAAAAACAAAAAAAAACCCAAAACTGCATGGTACTGGTACAGGGACAGACGGGTATATCAATGGAATAGAATTTAAGACCCAGAAATGAACCCACACACCTATGGTCACTTGATATTTGACAAAGGAGCTGAAACCATCCAGTGGGGAGAAGACAGCATTTTCAACAAATGGTGCTGGCACAACTGGCAGTTATCATGTAGAAGAATGTGAATTGATCCATTCTTATCTCCTTGTACAAAGCTCAAGTCTAAGTGGATTAAAGACCTCCACATAAAACCAGAGACAGTGTAATTTATAGAGGAGAAAGTGGGGAAAAGCCTGGACGATATGGGCACAGGGGGAAAATTCCTGAACAGAACAGCAATGGCTTGTGCTGTAAGATCAAGAATCGACAAATAGGACCTGATAAAATTGCAAAGCTTCTGTAAGGCAAAAGATAATGTCAATAAGACAAAAGGGCCACTAACAGATTGGAAAAGGATTTTTACCAATCCTAAATCTGATAGGGGACTAATATCCAATATATATAAAAAGCTCAAGAAGCTGGACTCCAGAAATTCAAATAACCCGATTGAAAAATGGGGTGCAGAGCTAAACAAAGAATTCTCAACTGAGGAATACTGAAGGGCTGAGAAGCACTTGAAAAAAATGTTTAACATCCTTAATCACCAGGGAAATGCAAATCAAAACAACCCTGAGATTCCACCTCACACCAGTCAGAATGGCTAAGATCAAAAATTCAGGTGACAGCAGGTGCTGGTGAGGATGTGGAGAAAGAGGAACACTCCTCCATTGCTGGTGGGATGGTGGGATTGAAAGCTTGTACATCCACTCTGGAAATCAGTCTGATGGCTCCTCAGAAAATTGGACATAGTACTACTGGAGGATCCAGCAATTCCTCTCCTGGGCATATATCCAGAAGATGTTCCAACTGGTAAGAAGGACACATGCTCCACTATGTTCATAGCAGCCTTATTGGTAACAGCCAGAAGCTGGAAAGAACCCAGATGTCCCTCAACAGAGGAATTGATACAGAAAATGTGGTACATTTACACAATGGAGTACTACTCAGGTATTAAAAACAATGAGTATATGAAATTCTTGGGCAAATGGATGTACCTGAAGGATATCATCCTTAGTGAGGTAACCCAATCACAAAAGAATTCATTAGATATGCACTCACTGATAAGTGGATATTAGCCCAGAAACTTAGAATACCCAAGATATAATTTGCAAAACACAAGAAAATCAAGAAGGAAGACCAACATGTGGATACTTCATTCCTCCTTCGAATAGGGAACAAAATACCCATGAAAGGCAAAGTTTGGCGCTAAGATGAAAGGACGAACCATCCAGAGACTACCCCACCCAGGAATCCATCCCATTATCAGCCACCAAACGCCGACACTTTTGCACATGCCAGCAAGATTTTGCTGAAAGGACCCTGATATAGCTCTCCGTGTGAGGCTATGCCAGTGCCTGGCAAATACAGAAGTGGATACTCACAGTCATCTATAAGATGGAACACAGTGTCCCCAATGGAGGAGCTAGAGAAGGTACCCAAGGAGCTGAAAGGGTTTGCGACCGTATAAGTGGAACAACAATATGAACTAACCAGTGCCCACAAAGCTTGTGTCTCTAGCTGCATATGTAGCAGAAGATGGCCTAGTCAGCCATCACTGGGAAGAGAGGCCCCTTGGTCTTGCAAACTTTATATGCCCCAGTACAGGGAAATGCCAGGTCCAAGAAGTAGGAGTGGGTGGGTAGGGGAGCAGGGCAGGGGCAGGATATAGGGGACTTTTCAGATAGCATTTGAAATGTAAATGAAGAAAATATCTAATAAAAAATTGAAAAAAAAAAGAATTCAGTCTTTCAGCTACTGGAGTGTTCTGCGAATCCAACTATGATGTGGGTTCTGGGAATGAAACAGGTCCTCTAGGAGAGCAATATGTGATCTTAATTGATGAGCCATCACATTATCCCCTCATGAGCGCCTCCTTAAAGCAAGGCTTATTTCTAGCTTCTATACCACTAAGAGCTTAACTTAAGATAAAGATGAAGACAGCTGATGAAGTGTGTCCCCTTCTAGAGACCAGACTCTAAGAAGGAACAGACAGAAAGCCTGACCCAACACAGGTAAGGAAGGAAAAGCTAGGCTGCCCACTGTTCAAGACAGGTCGCAGTGGGGAGGCAGGCAGACAGGATTCTTGTCTACAAAAAGTATGTGTTCTCCCAAGAGACAGAAAACAAATATACGGGATACCGATAAACAAGAAAGAACAAGACCAGAGAATGATGTGGGAGGGGCTCCCTGAGAACACCCTAAAGAGCTACATTGATCAAAGGAAAATGAGCTATGTCATTGGGTCTGTGAATTATTTGTGATGGCCACAGAATTCTGTACATTAATGAATTCTTATGAAGACACTGTAACAATTCTTTTGAAAGCTTACAATTTAGCTAGCACCTGGAACTATCTACTGGTGGGATCTTATATGGTATCATCAGCCAGGAGTCCAAGCTACGTCATCTTTTGACTGCAGTGCAAAACATAGGTGCTGCCTCCCCTCCTAGAGGAAATGTTGGGAATTCCTCAAGAAAATGGGCTTCTGAACTGTCAACATTTCTGGATATTTAATGGCTATAAGATTGTACATTTCAAAAGACAATACTTCAGAATATAAAAGATTTGGGTGCAGCTCTCTGAGATAGTAATTTTCCATGTAGTCAGTCAAAATCATTTCACTTTGTGCCCTAGAGTTGCACAATAGAGATCGTCAGTGTGGTTACTCAGTCAGTGCTGCCACAGCAAGAATACTGACTGCTTGTTTATGTTGGAGTCACTCCTGCTGCTGGGGAATACCATAAAACATAATGGTAATGTCTCCATGAGAGGTATTCAGCTTTAAGTAATAGTGAGGCAACAAATGAGCTGGAATAGAGGGTGCAGAGTGAATCACTACTGGGAAGCAGTCCCTGAGATCAGGGGAGCCCTTTAATCATCACATTGGCATTACAGCTTTAATAAGTTGGCGTTTATCCATTGTTTTTTGCTCACAAACAGTAGCACTGTGGTGTTGGGAGCCGCCCCCACATTCGCCGTCACAAGATGGCGCTGACATCCTGTGTTCTAAGTGGTAAACAAATAATCTGCGCATGTGCCAAGGGTATTTTACGACTACTTGTACTCTGCCTTTCCCGTGACGTCAGCTCGGCCATGGGCTGCAGCCAATCAGGGAGTGATGCGTCCTAAGCGAAGGATAACTCCTCCTTAAAGGGGACGGGGTTTTCCGCCATTCTCTCTCTGGCTCTGGCGCCTGCTCGCTTGCTCCTAAAGATGTAAACAATAGAGCGCGCTCTGCGCTTTGGCGCGCCGGAGCTCTGGCTCCTAAAGATGTAATTGGGGTGGCTTTCGCTTTTGGGGCTGGGGGTTTGCGCTCCTGACTCCCGAAGATGTAAGCAATAAAGTTTTGCCGCAGAAGATTCTGGTTTGTTGTGTTCTTTCCTGGCCGGGCGTGAGAACGCGTATAAGAATTGGTGCCGAAACCCAGGACGAGAAATTCCGGGACGAGAAAATCCGGGAAGAGGAAACCCGGGAAGAAAAACTCGGGACGAAAAAATACAAGAAAACTACCATCACCGGCGCAAGGAAGATCCCTCATTCCAGAACCAGAACTGCGGGTCACGGTAATGAAGTGTTCTCGTAAAACAGACTGTTGAGAAGGATTCAACTGCGTGAATTCAGAACTTTTCAGCTGGGGAACGGCGGTAACCCGTAAGTATAGCTTTACAAGGTAAGTCTGGCCTTGAACTTTCTAACGAGATTCAAGACAGTCTATCAGAAGTAAAGTGGAAAATAGCTTTACAAGGTAAGTCTGGCCTTGAACTTTCTAACGAAATTCAAGACAGTCTATCAGAAGTAAAGTGGAAAATAGCTTTACAAGGTAAGTCTGGTCTTGAACTTTCTAAGGAAAGTCAAGACAGTCTATCAGAAGTAAAGTGGGAAATGGCTTTACAAGGTATGTTTGGCCTTAAATTTTTTCTAGTGTTAGGAGCCCTTTTGTTCCTTTTCACATGTTATCAAGTGGTTAAGGCAGGGCGGATTCTAGATGAAATTCAGGACAATCTATCAGAAGTAAAGCGGGGAGAGAGAGTAGGAGCAAAGAGAAAATATGGTACACAAAATAAGTATACAGGCCTTTCCACGGGTCTTGAACCTGAGGAAAAGTTTAGGTCAGGTAAGAATACCTGGGGAGAGATTGGAAGGAAGGAGAAGGAAAAAGAAAAGAAAAAAGATCAATCAGCAGAGGTTTCTAGGAGAAGGAGTCTATACTCATCACTAGGTGAGCTCAAGGAGCCAGTTTTTAATAGTTCTGAATCAGATGAAAAGGCTATTAGGGCCTAGAAGGCGCTCTCCCGAGCAGGTGAAGCCACTGGACAATAATGACAGAGGCAGGCTCTTACAGCCTACAAGGTCTTATTGTCTACCCTGGAGTTGTAGATCAAGATTATGAAGGGGAACTTCAGGTTCTCTGTTCTTGTCCTCAAGTTGTCTTTTCTATATCACAAAGAGACAGAATAGCTCAACTAATAATTTTGCCAAGCCTACATGGCTGTTTTTTCTTCCTCTGGTATTCCTAGAGCTGCAAGAGGGATTGGTTCTACTGAAAATGATTCTGATTACTTAATAATGCCTTTAGATTGTTGTCAAATTTTATCTACTCACGTAGGGGTAAACCCTCGTGGCGTCAGGCCATTACAGGTCTGACAAATGGATGTCACGCATATTTCCTCCTTTGAGAGAAATCAATATTTATATGTTTAGATAAGAAGAGATCACCTCCATACCTTAAATGATTTTCAAAAGCTGTTGGGAGATATTAATTGGCTCAGACCTTTTTTAAAGATTCCTTCCGCTGAGTTAAGGCCTTTGTTTGGTATTTTAGAAGGAGATCCTCATATCTCCTCCCCTAGGACTCTTACTCTAGCTGCTAACCAGGCCTTACAAAAGGTGGAAAAAGCCTTACAGAATGCACAATTACAACGTATTGAGGATTCGCAGCCTTTCAGTTTGTGTGTCTTTAAGACAGCACAATTGCCAACCGCAGTTTTGTGGCAGAATGGGCCATTGTTGTGGATCCATCCAAACGTATCCCCAGCTAAAATAATAGATTGGTATCCTGATGCAATTGCACAGCTTGCCCTTAAAGGCCTAAAAGCAGCAATCACCCACTTTGGGCGAAGTCCATATCTTTTAATTGTACCTTATACCGCTGCACAGGTTCAAACCTTGGCAGCCACATCTAATGATTGGGCAGTTTTAGTTACCTCCTTTTCAGGACAAATAGATAACCATTATCCAAAACATCCAATTTTACAGTTTGCCCAAAATCAATCTGTTGTGTTTCCACAAATAACAGTAAGAAACCCACTTAAAAATGGGATTGTGGTATATACTGATGGATCAAAAACTGGCATAGGTGCCTATGTGGCTAATGGTAAAGTGGTATCCAAACAATATAATGAAAATTCACCTCAAGTGGTAGAATGTTTAGTGGTTTTAGAAGTTTTAAAAACCTTTTTAGAACCCCTTAATATTGTGTCAGATTCCTGTTATGTGGTTAATGCAGTAAATCTTTTAGAAGTGGCTGGAGTGATTAAGCCTTCCAGTAGAGTTGCCAATATTTTTCAGCAGATACAATTAGTTTTGTTATCTAGAAGATTTCCTGTTTATATTACTCATGTTAGAGCCCATTCAGGCCTACCTGGCCCCATGGCTCTGGGAAATGATTTGGCAGATAAGGCCACTAAAGTGGTGGCTGCTGCCCTATCATCCCCGGTAGAGGCTGCAAGAAATTTTCATAACAATTTTCATGTGACGGCTGAAACATTACGCAGTCGTTTCTCCTTGACAAGAAAAGAAGCCCGTGACATTGTTACTCAATGTCAAAGCTGCTGTGAGTTCTTGCCAGTTCCTCATGTGGGAATTAACCCACGCGGTATTCGACCTCTACAGGTCTGGCAAATGGATGTTACACATGTTTCTTCCTTTGGAAAACTTCAATATCTCCATGTGTCCATTGACACATGTTCTGGCATCATGTTTGCTTCTCCATTAACCGGAGAAAAGGCCTCACATGTGATTCAACATTGTCTTGAGGCATGGAGTGCTTGGGGGAAACCCAAACTCCTTAAGACTGATAATGGACCAGCTTATACGTCTCAAAAATTCCAGCAGTTCTGCCGTCAGATGGACGTAACCCACCTGACTGGACTTCCATACAACCCTCAAGGACAGGGTATTGTTGAGCGTGCGCATCGCACCCTCAAAGCCTATCTTATAAAACAGAAGAGGAAAACTTTTGAAGAGACTTTACCCCGAGCACCAAGAGTGTCTGTGTCTATGGCACTCTTTACACTCAATTTTTTAAATATTGATGCTCATGGCCATACTGCGGCTGAACGTCATTGTTCAGAGCCAGATAGGCCCAATGAGATGGTTAAATGGAAAAATGTCCTTGATAATAAATGGTATGGCCCGGATCCTATTTTGATAAGATCCAGGGGAGCGGTTTGTGTTTTCCCACAGAATGAAGACAACCCATTTTGGATACCAGAAAGACTCACCCGAAAAATCCAGACTGACCAAGGGAATACTGATGTCCCTCGTCTTGGTGATGTCCAGGGCGTCAATAATAAAGAGAGAGCAGCGTTGGGGGATAATGTCGACATTTCCACTCCCAATGACGGTGATGTATAATGCTCAAGTATTCTCCTGCTTTTTTACCACTAACTAGGAACTGGGTTTAGCCTTGATTCAGATAGCCTTGGCTCTGTCTGGACAGGTCCAGACGACTGACACCATTAACACTTTGTCAGCCTCAGTGACTACAGTCATAGATAAACAGGCCTCAGCTAATGTCAAGATACAGAGAGGTCTCATGCTGGTTAATCAACTCATAGATCTTGTCCAGAAACAACTAGATGTATTATGGCAAATAGCTCAGCTGGGGTGTAAACAAAAGTTTCCGGGATTGTGTGTTACTTCCATTCAGTATGAGAAATTTACTAGGGCAGCTAATTTGTCAAAAAGTCTTTTTCAGTATATGTTACAGAATTGGACGGCTGAATTTGAACAGATCCTTCGGGAATTGAGACTTCAGGTCAACTCCACGCGCTTGGACCTGTCCCTGACCAAAGGATTACCCAATTGGATCTCCTCAGCATTTTCCTTCTTTAAAGAATGGGTGGGATTGATATTATTTGGAGATACACTTTGCTGTGGATTAGTGTTGCTTCTTTGATTGGTCTGTAAGCTTAAGGCCCAAACTAGGAGAGACAAGGTGGTTATTGCCCAGGCGCTTGCAGGACTAGAACATGGAGCTTCCCCTGATATATCTATGCTTAGGCAATAGGTCGCTGGCCACTCAGCTCTTATATCCCACGAGGCTAGTCTCATTGCACGGGATAGAGTGAGCGTGCTTCAGCAGCCCGAGAGAGTTGCACGGCTAAGCACTGCAATAGAAGGGCTCTGCGGCATAAAATGAGCCTATTCTAGGGAGACATGTCATCTTTCAAGAAGGTTGAGTGTTCAAGTGTCCTTCCCCCAGGAAAAACAACACGGGACCAGACCAGGACCCCTCTGGGTGATGAGCCTGGGAGGAGGTTATGTGTACGGCTCCTTTACCTACACACTGGGGATTTGACCTCTATCTCCACTCTCATTAATATGGGTGGCCTATTTGCTCTTATTAAAAGAAAAGGGGGAGATGTTGGGAGCCGCCCCCACATTCGCCGTCACAAGATGGCGCTGACATCCTGTGTTCTAAGTGGTAAACAAATAATATGCGCATGTGCCAAGGGTATTTTACGACTACTTGTACTCTGCCTTTCCCGTGACGTCAGCTTGGCCATGGGCTGCAGCCAATCAGGGAGTTATGCGTCCTAAGCGAAGGATAACTCCTCCTTAAAGGGGACGGGGTTTTCCGCCATTCTCTCTCTGGCTCTGGCGCCTGCTCGCTTGCTCCTAAAGATGTAAACAATAGAGCGCGCTCTGCGCTTTGGCGCGCCGGAGCTCTGGCTCCTAAAGATGTAATTGGGGTGGCTTTCGCTTTTGGGGCTGGGGGTTTGCGCTCCTGACTCCCGAAGATGTAAGCAATAAAGTTTTGCCGCAGAAGATTCTGGTTTGTTGTGTTCTTTCCTGGCCGGGCATGAGAACGCGTATAAGACTGTGGCCTGAAAGGGACCAGTGTTGTCTAGTTTATTCAGTGTTAGCTTACTGTAACAGAGATAAGTCACTTACTGTAGCAGAGATAAGCCACTTAATAGAGAGGAAAACCAGAAGTTGGGGTGATGGCCAAGTATGAGGAGCTTCGTTCCATCCGCAGGACCCACATAACAACATCAAGCATGGTGGTGTACATTTGAGATCTCTGCTCTGTGCAGACAGACGAAGGGATATCCCTGGGACTTGCTGGCCAGCCAGTCTAGCCTAATTAATGAGCTCAATCTTCAGTGGGAGGTTCTAACTCCAAAACAAACAAACAAAAACAAAAAAAAAAAAACTACAAACAAACAAAAATCCAGGGTAAATCTTGCAAGGCTTAACTAGAGAGAGAGAGAGAGAGACCTGCAGAGATGTACTGAGATTGAAAGATAAAGCTTTATTTTAGACTCTAACTCCCAGGCTAGCTCCAAGAAAAGGGAGAGAAACCCCATCACAGCAGTCTGAGATTTTATAGTGTGAATTTAGTGGAACAAGAGAGTGGTGAGTAAGCTTTAAAGGAAGAAAAAACTGCTACAATCAAAAACAACATGTCTGTAAAAATAACTCTCATAAGCAAAATCTATTAACCTCAAAGATTAATCTCAGGACGCTGTAGTCAAACTGCTCTGCCAAGATAACAATCAGGTGACTTCTGGGAAAGGCAGAACAAAATTTCACCATCCATTTCCCCAAAGGGACTGGTTCTCACATAGGTCCTTCATCTGGATCTCTTAGGTGACTCCGTCTTGGGGCAGGTTAACAGCTCAGCCTTCCAATGAATGCATCAATGGTCCATAGCTATTTGCTGCTGGACCAGGGCCTGAATCAAGGGCCAGAAAGACTAGGTGTGCCTGCCTGGCATTACATAGTAGTTTCAGCTTCAGGAGAGCCTGAGGGCTGATGTGGGGAAACTCGGACAAGAGGAGTATGGCTTGTTTTATCTGGTCTTGAACACAATTGAGAATGCAGGGGGATAGAAGGAGAAGAAAGATCCCAGTTAGAATCCCAGGAGAGGTGAAAGCCAAGACCAGATACTTCCAAAGACATTTCATGACCCAGCATGAACATGAGGAGCCTCCATTGTCTGGAGAAAACCTACAGAGTCAAATAACGATGGAATTCCATCTTTGTTAGTGGACGGTAGAAGAGACTGAACTTGCTTTTCCCCACTAGGATGAGCTGATGAGTAGCGAGTGTAAGACAAAAAGTCCTGAGTTAGAAAAAGTTGAGGATTTGGGAGGAAGACCATAGAACATTCAGAGACCATAAAGTTTAAGAGAGATTCAGTATATTTGGGAGGGGTCATCTACTTATTGTAGGATTGTGCTAGTGAGACGTATAAGATTAGAAGGTCAGTTGCCAGAGCTTGTTCAAAGGAATGGGGGCAATATCACACACACACACCACCACCACCACCACCACCACCACCACCACCACCACCACCACCACCATGGGATGACAAACCAGGTGATCTGTGAAGTAGTGTAAGTGTCAAGGTGCTCCCAGGTGAAGACAAAGAGATCCTAGGAGTCTAGATGGAGTGGGATAGAAAAGGAAGCAGCCTTTAGATCTCAGACTAAAAAGTGAGACAGTATGAGACAAAATATTGTATATGGGTTAAGGATGACAGGGTGAATAGGACGAACTGCAGCATTAGTGAAGCAAAGGTCCTGTACCAGGAAGGCATTAGGAGTTCTCCAATTTGACTGCTGGAAGGATTGGAATATCATGAAAAGAATGACTCAGGATAAGGAGACCTGCCTTGAATGAACAGGTGATAACGGGCCTTAACCCTACATGATGTTTAGGAGAGATGGGGTATTGTGAGTGGCAAGGAAAAGCTGAGGGGTCCTTGAGATACAGAAAAGGGGAGATGAGAACAGATGTAGATATGTCCCATATTATGGGGCTAACTAATGAGGGTGAGTGGGGGTCTGGCATATAAAAGTTACATTTACATCTGGTGCCTAATATGATTTGTTGAAATCTAGCAATCACAACACAAATGACTCAGACACTGATCTCAGTTAAACCGGCCTGGTTTATTGAACACACACTGCACCAGGGATGTAGCACAAACTTGGGAGCTGAAAGTTACAACCCCCACTTAGAATCCTTTTAATCCTGTGATCCACAAACATCTATGCCAAGTTACTTCACCCATCATGATTTAGGGACAAGGGATTTCCTGACACCCAGGGTCCTGGCCTTGAACTCGTGGCACAATCCTGCCCCAGCCTCCCAAGCTACTGGGACTACAGGTGCACACCACCACGTCCGGCCGACAAGGGATTTCCTTAGGAACATGCCACGGTTGTACATTTATCCTGTTCCCATTAGTTAGGGTATTCAACTGCGGCAGGGGCGTTGCCTTGCTTAGTATTCATATTTTAATTTGCCAGCCAGGATGTTAGTTATCCACATTCATGTCTCTTTCTGCCAAGTAGGATGCCAATTCCCAGGGATGTCTTAGGAACTTAAACATTTATTCAACCCCTACTTAAAATGGGTGCAGGTGTCTCTCTTACATTGGGGTCTATCTCAGGGGCAGTGTACAAAGGCACATACCACAAAAACTTATAAATAGGTGCAAGAAGTGCTTCTGGGTCATTGGTTTGGGTCCAAGCTTATTGTGACTAACTATAGAAACCAGTTCTACCTTGCTTTTATTATCATTGGTTCCCAAGGATATAGAACATAATCATTAACATATTAGTCACAGCGCAAAATGTCTGGCTAAACAGGTAACAGGCCTTAACATGATTGGAGAAGAGGAAAGCCCATTAACATTGCATAAAGCAGAGGACATCTTTCAGAAATGTCACAGAGGACAGGAGACATCTGGCAAAAAGCTGCAGAGGAGAAATTTTCCTGGGATTGTCTCCTTAGGAAGCATCGGTTCTTTGAGTTTAGCTGGACGTCCTCAGAGACATGGGAAACTCGGGATCCACGGAAGCCTCAAGCCCAGAGCAAGGAATGACATAGGAGCCTCTGAGAGAGAGTGAGTCACAGTGATGAAAGACTGAGTTCCATCAAAAGTGATAAAGGTCTGATTGGAGTAAGAGAGGCTTCCACAGGAAAGGCATGACTCAAGGAAGGATGAGACACAGAAAGACAACAACACAGATAATGCAGAAAGTTGACCCCCCACTCCCACGTCACCCCTGCTTGGGTATAGCTCAATAAACTAGCTAAAGAAGGACAGATCACCCATCAGACTGGCAGACTGAAAGCCTTGCTACTGAAATGGACATTTGCCACAGGACAGGATGATGAGGACTGTGATTATGGGATATGGATCATCACATCACCAGATCTTCATAAGGACATCTGGACTGTTAACTTTATGGGATTGATAATTGTTCCTGTTGTAATAGTTAAACTGTGTACGATTTTTAGCTTAACCAGAAGGGGAAGATTTAGAGGAACGTGACTGCTCTGGCAAGGGATCACATGAGAAAACCTAGCTCTGTGTCATCTGGCTGGAATGTAAACACACCTTTAAGTCTTCTGGTGGAATACAGACATAGCCTTAATACACACTTTTAAGCTAAAATTGCTTTGTAGAGGACGCAGCAGTATTTGAAATGACATCTAACTGAGGAGTTAGAGGTATAGGATCCCAGTCTCTTTTCTACTTGAGAAAGTTCACTTAGTGAGAAAGGAACATGTACTCTGATTAGACCATCTATTCCAGCAACTTCCCTTAAAGGAAGGACTGATGCTGGGTCAGGTGTCCTGGTGGTTGAAGAACTTGTGGGGAGTTTGTCTGTGGTCTTAGAGCAAGTAATGGGAAGACTGAAAGTAGGCACAGAAGGAGGGGAGGAGTCTGGAGAGGTTGAGCAAGGAGGCTCTGGGAAACTCTGGTGAGAAGTAGAACTCGAGGTAGTGATTTTGGAAATCATAGAGACAAGTCTGTGGTGGAAAGGAGGCAGTTCGTTAGCTGAATCAAGAGTTATAGTGTCACTTGGTAGAGGTTTTTATGCCTAGGAGAAGTTGAGTTGGGGGACAAGAAGAACAGAGAGAAGGGTTGGAGTGAAGATAAGTAAATGCTTGGGTATAGGGGACCTCTTTCTATTTACCAGACCACTGGCAGTATGTATGAAGATCCCTTAAAATAATTGGATCTAGTGTGCCATTAACTTGCGATTTAGAGCTGTTGTCTAATGGGTACTAAATCCAGACCTTATTGCAGAGGTATACCAGCTTTGATGCCCTCAAGTCGGGTGTTAACTATGGAGATTTGAGATTTTCCAGGAGATATCCCAGTGGGGAGCCTGGAGTCACAGTCAAAGATGGTGAGGTGCCCATTGGGTGACGTGGATGGGATGTTATTGAATTATTCATACCAGTGTCTAGAGAAAGAGTTCAACAGCAAACTACAAATGTGCATCCAGGCTGAATGTCCAGGTCATCATGTGAACAACTAGGTCTAAGATGAGTCCCAGACTTACCAGAAAGCAGCCCACCTAGGCCTAGGTTTTGCTGCATGAGCCTGAGAGGGGTTGTGAGAACCACTTTCGAGGGGGGAGTCACCCAGGGGTCGAAGTCCTATTTTGTACATCGGCTAGGAGGCTACTCATAGGGACCATGAAACGCCAACCCCTAAGCTCATAGAGGTTGGCCAGAACTTTCTGGGGGATAGAGCCCTCCCTGCTGACTGGAGAGAAAAGCTTACCAATCTGCCAATGCTTGTGTGAGGAAGTCTGGTGAACTGTTAGCAGGAAGAGTGGGGTTGTGTAGCTGGTGGGCCTGTCTGAATGAGGTTTGATCCGTAGGACTTAACCCATGTGGCAGCAGCTAGCGCACGTAGTAGAGGTCTGGTGCCCCATCATGTCAGTGGCAATGGTAGGTGGTGGTCTGTGACAATAATGGCAGAAACCCCATGCCATTGATGGAGGTCAAAACCCACATGCAGGTGGCAGCAGCAGTGGCACCCCACATGGAGGAGGAGGAGGAGGAGGAGGAGGAGGAGGTGGTGGTGGTGGTGGTGGTGGTGGTGGTGGTGGTGGTGGTGGTGGCAGCCCCAAATGTGTTAGAAGGTGGCTTATATCTGGACAGATCACACCAGGTCAGCAAAGATCCATGAGAAGAGATTTATTGGGGGGAAGCAGGGAAGAGAAGGAGGAGGAAAGAAGGGGGCAAAGAAGAAGAAATGAGGGCGTTAGGGTCTCTGCCTTTTATTTGGGCCATGACATAATCATGCGCAACACTGCACAGGAGAGATGCATGTTGGAAATGTGTGGCAATTGCCATGGCAACAGTAGCAGGAGGGTCCTTTCCATCTAGGGGTAACATCATTGCTGGATTCGGAGGTGACTGTAGACAGCTTCTGATACCAACATAAGGGAAATACCCAAGGTTGACCTCTGGCTTCTATATGCCTTTGCACATACATTCATCTCGCTTCACAATTTCAGAGTTTTCAATTCATAACAAATTGCCTCCTTTACTTTGGGGTCTGTGTGAGTTAGAACAAAGCCACTCACCTCCTAGATGCCAGGATGCAAAAAGAGAAGAAGACAACAAAGCCCCAAGTTTTCCTTTAGGGTTTGCCCCCAATAATCTAAAACCTCCCATTAGACCCTAACTCTTAATGTCTCTACCCCTTCCCAAGAGCACTTCACAAAGGTTCAAGTCTCTAACACAAGGAGCCTCTGGGGAACAGCCCCATTCCAAGTGCAGTGTCTGAATTCATCAATTTTAATTAGAATGAGAAATCAGACTTTTGTAATGGAGAAAGAAATCCCAGCTAATGTAACTTGAGAAACACCTAGGGCTGCTTCTTCTTTTGTTTAGCTGTCCAGGATCCTAGCCAAGGAATAGTACTGTTGTGCATGGACAGGTCTTTCTTACTGAAGACAATCAAGATAACCCATACTGGCACACCCAAAGGCCCATGTTCAAAGTGGTTGGATTGCTAAATTGACATTTAACCATAATTATTGCCTGTACCATCTCTTCTGAGAAATCTAATTCATCTTTTTTCTCAAAGTCTTATGCATCCCAGGCTAATTTTGAATTCAATGTGTAACTGAGCATGACCTTGTATTTCTGATTCTCTGGTCTCCACCTTCTTAGACCACATATGCTGCCACATCTAATTTATGTGGTCTTGGGATGAAACTCAGGCACTCTACCAACTGAGTTACATTCCTCAGGCTCCTTCATTCATCCTCCCGTCCCCACCTCACCTCCCCACCTCTGTTTTGCTTTTCCTTAATACAACCTACCTGGTAGAAATTAAAATTAAAATTTTTGTGTATCTTAGTCTCACTATCAGACTACAGAAAAAAAGTGAGCCCCACATAAATGGGAATGATGCCAGGAATCACATGCTGGGAAAAAGAAAAACTGCCTCTCTCAGAGAGGTAACTTTTTGGTTTTCAAGTTATCAGACTGCCCAGCAAGATATATATATATATATATATATATATATATATATATATATATATATATATATATATATATATAAATAAAACAGTCTTTGGCTGGTACAAAAAACACCAGAGCCCAGGAGGTAACATGTTTTTATCAGGATGAAGTCAATTATGTAAATCTTCATGATCCTTAGATTATGTCACAATTTATAACAAGTGTGCCAGTGGCTCAATTTTAGAATCCTTTCTGAGACTCCACAAAATCAAGACAACTCCATGCTTTTCTGTGTTTTTCAGCTCAGACCACTATAAGTCATCACTGCTCAATCCACTTTCTCCCAATATGTTGGCATCACAATGTCAGCCCCACTCATAGGCTTCGAAGCTGTTTTTTGTGTTGTTCTCCATGGAGTCAAAATCACCCTGCATTTGTCTCTTCCTATTCTTCATTTCTGCTTAAAAACATGGTACACAACACTTTTTTGTTTGTGGGGTGGTAAGCAGTGAGTGGAGGTTAGGGCCTTCCTTGCACATGGAGGCAAGCACTCTGTCATTGACCTACACCCTCAGTCCTAGAACTTTTCCTTTATTATATTTTCACAAAAGAAAGAGACACAAGTTGGACAAACACACAACATTTCTGGAGACCCCAGAATTTCTAACAGTCATATTTTATGGAGAACATTGCAGAATTGGCCTTCCTCTTACCCTGAACTCCATGCAATTGTCTCTCAACTTCAGCTCATCCAGGGAGAAAATGAGTCCCCTTCTACACTGTAATCCCTCTTCCCTGGCAGAGCAATGTGACTCTCAGTTAAGTGGCTGATCCTTGGTCTGTCTCCACCTAAGGAGAATAATGAGATCTGAGCTCAAGATTGTCAACCGTGAAATTACTTGAATTATAATCTAGAAATGGTCAGGCAACTTTTTCATGGTGGTTACAGAGAACAATTACATTTCCTTGTTCAGGAAGCTGTTTAAACTAGGAGAATTTCATCTGTTTGCAATAATTAAATATGTATGCCCAAATCCAGGGAAATAAATAAGCCAGAATTTACTGATGCATGTAATTTTATGGCATGTACATTTTCCTGGGACTGAGGCCACACTACCAGTCCACTCCAGCCTTCCTTTTGTTCCACCTGGCTTAGTTGGATCAGTGCCATCAGCACTGACCTGTCCTCTCTCTCTACCGGCCTTTGCTCTGGGATGGGTCACTTTACCTGCCCACACCCGAGACCCTAGAATCCTCGGATAAGGGACTTATATACAAATTTATTATTGTAGAACTTGCTGGCTAGCATAATTGCTGAGTACAGATGTATCCTGCCTGAAAAGGCATGTCCTTATCAATTATTATCTTTGTTTCTCCTCCCGCCCTAAACCTAGTGGCTTGCATCAGCTAGCCCCAGCCAACCTCCTTATCCATCTGCTCATAAAGGAGGCTGCTGGTTTTAGCTGCCCCAAGATCTTACATAATTGCTGCATGCTCCTTGTTCCAAAGCATGGAAGAGAAGCCCCTTTCCTTCCTTGTATCATTTTTTCCTTCTGGGACCAGAAAGTCCCACTTGTACCTTCCAGACAGCAATTGGCTCCCTGCCTTCTTTATTGACAAAATCAAGAACCAATCAAGAACTAGGGAACTAGACCTAGTATCTGCACCTCCCCTTACAATTTACACATTCCTTATAGACAATGGCCCTGTTTTCTTGCTTGTCTGTTTCTTTGACTATTCATTCCTTCTAACTCAAGAGAGGATCTCCTTCATCACAAAGTTGTCATAACCTGTGTCAGGCAGGAACACCATAAAAAAATGTTGACAGAAAGCCATGGATTTGCTGGCAGAGGAGCCTGCTATAAAATCACCCAATCCCATACCCCAGCTGCCTGCTACTAAGGAAACAACTTTCCTGGGAAGGCTGCCAAGAATGGTAGAAATTTTACCACTACTGCAACACTCATCTCTGCCTGGTCGAAAGAAGAAGGGAGCCTTTTCTCCAGATAATCAGTTTGTTCCCTCTTGGGCAAACACCTGCGTGTTACCATAAAGATAATTAGATGCTACTAGGTAGGAATTTATTCTTTTCTAGAAGGGAGAATATATAGGAGATGATGACACATGCCTATATCAATTTTGGGGGAGGAACTATGATCCCTAGCACCTGACAGCCGAGGAAAGAGGATCGTCTTGAGGTTAAGGACTACATAGAGAACCTGCCTCAAAACAAACAACAAACAAAGAAGACAAGGTGGCCTCTTTATTGTAATCAATACCAATCAGGTGTTGGGATCCAACAGTCTTGGCTTAAATGGTAGCTTATGCACTATAAACTTCCTTGTCCAAGTATTTATTCTCTATACATATGATTCCAGTCATAATTAAGAACAAAACTACAGATAGATGTACAATTCAAGTTGGAAGGGGTGAGTCTAGACTCAAAGTGGATGACAATGTCGAAGCTTAGAGGCACTGATGCTGTCTCTTGTGTAGTCTATCTGCCAGTCTTCTCCCCCAGCCCCACTTAAGACTCAGTTTTTTGGTCAATATGCTGAATTTAGTTCCTATCAACTTGAAATAATCATAGATGTATATGTAAAGAAGAATATCAATTAAGAAATTATTGTCAACTGCATGGTACTGGTACAGGGACAGACAAGTAGACCAATGGAATAGAATTGAAGACCCAGAAATGAACCCACACACCTATGGTCACTTGATCTTCGACAAGGGAGCTAAAACCATCCAGTGGAAAAAAGACAGCATTTTCAACAAATGGTGCTGGCACAACTGGTGGTTATCATGTAGAAGGATGCGAATTGATCCATTCCTGTCTCCTTGTACTAAGGTCAAATCTAAGTGGATCAAGGAACTCCACATAAAACCAGAGACACTGAAACTTATAGAGGAGAAAGTGGGGAAAAGCCTCAAAGATATGGGCACAGGGGGGAAATTCCTGAATAGAACAGCAATGGCTTGTGCTGTAAGATCGAGAATTGACAAATGGGACCTCATGAAACTGCAAAGCTTCTGTAAGGCAAAAGACACTGTCAATAGGACAAAAATGCCACCAACAGATTGGGAAAGGGTCTTTAACTATCCTAAATCAGATAGGGGACTAATATCCAATGTATATAAAGAACTCAAGAAGATGGACTCCAGAAAATCAAATAACCCCATTAAAAATGGGGATCAGAGCTAAACAAAGAATTCTCACTTGAGGAATACTGAATGGCTGAGAAGCATCTGAAAAAGTGTTCAGCATCCTTAATCATCAGGGAAATGCAAATCAAAACAACCCTGAGATTCCATCTCACACCAGTCAGAATGGCTAAGATCAAAAATTCAGGTGACAGCAGATGCTGGCGAGGATGTGGAGAAAGAGGAACACTCCTCCATTGTTGGTGGGATTGCAAGCTTGTACAACCACTCTGGAAATCAGTCTGGCGGTTCCTCAGAAAATTGGACATAGTACTACTGGAGGATCCCGTAATACCTCTCCTGGGCATATATCCAGAAGATGTTCCAACTGGTAAGAAAGACACATGATCCACTATGTTCATAGCAGCCTTATTTATAATAGCCAGAAGCTGGAAAGAACCCAGATGCCCCTCAACAGAGGAATGGATACAAAAAATGTGGTACATTTACATAATGTAGTACTACTCAGCTATTAAAAAGAATGGATTTATGAAATTCCTAGGCAAGTGGTTGGACCTGAAGGGCATCATCCCGAGTGAGGTAACACAATCACAAAAGAACTCAAACGTTATGTACTCACTGATAAGTGGACATTAGCCCAGAAACTTAGTATACCCAAGATATAAGATACAATTTGCAAACCACATGAAACTGAAGAAGAACGAAGACTAAAGTGTGGACACTTTGCCCCTTCTTAGAATTGGGAACAAAACACCCATGGAAGGAGTTACAGAAACAAAGTTTGGAGCTGAGACAAAAGGATGGACCATCTAGAAACTGCCATATCCAGGGATCCATCCCATAATCAGCCTCCAAACAATGACACCATTGCATACACTAGCAAGATTTTGCTGAAAGGACCCTGATATAGCTGTCTCTTGTGAGACTATGCCGGGGCCTAGGAAACACAGAAGTGGATGCTCACAGTCAGCTATTGGATGGATCACAGGGCCCCCAATGGAGGAGCTAGAGAAAGTATCCAAGGAGCTAAAGGGATCTCCAACCCTGTAAGGTGCAACAACATTATGAAATAACCAGTACCCCAGAGCTCTTGATCTAGCTGCATATGTATCAAAAGATGGCCTAGTCGGCCATCACTGGAAAGAGAGGCCCATTGGACATGCAAACTTTATATGCCCCAGTACAGGCGAACACCAGGGCCAAAAAGTGGGAGTGGGTAGGGGAGTGGGGAGGAGGGTAAGGGGGACTTTTAGGATAGCATTGGAAATGTAATTGAGGAAAATACCTAATAAAAATATTAAAAACATAAAAAAGAAATTATTGTCCTGGCAGGAAAAATGGAGGAAGGGGGCAGACATAGTGCTGGAGGAGTTGAGAGTTCTACATCTTTATTTGAAAGCAGCAGAAATGAATGCCACACTAGGCCTAATCTGGGCATCTGAGACTTCAAAGCCTATTCCCACAGCAGCACAGTTCCTCCAACAATGCCACATCGACTTCAGCAAGGCCACATCTCCTAATAGAGCCATCCTTATAGACCTATGAAGGCCATTTTTATTCAACTCACCACAGTGATGATGATATGGAAATCAAGGTGGTGGATTTAGTAGTGGCGGAGGAGGGTACGGTGGTTACAATAAAGGAGAAAATTATAGTGGATGTGACTATGATGGTGATGGGAACTTATAATAATTTTGTAAATTATAGAGGACAGCAAGGTGCATAAATGCTGGCCAATAGCAGCAGCAGGCTCATTCCAAGAACGTATGATGCTTGAAGAAAATTTTATCATTTAGATAGGGAAAGGAAAGAAGGATTTGTATTTGTCCCTAGATTAAATTCAGAGGTGCAGTGTAGCAGGAACAGCAGGGCTGCCTCTATGTAAATGCTGGGGGTGCTGTGCAGCTGCAAAGGATTCTCCTGCAGGAGGACCTAATTGAGGACTGTTTGAGAGACTAAAGACAATGCCAGCCAAATAGGAACTACTGTTTAGAAGCCATGCTTCCTTGGAACCAATGGGGGCATGGGTGGAGAGTATTAAAGGAGCTTGCAGCAGTGTTCAGATAAGCTCACTATAGTGTTTCTCACCTGCTCCCAGAGTCTGTGTCATTGACTCTGTGCCAAATCACCTCCAATCCCCAAGGGTAGGTTGGGCCAGGAGGCAAGTAGTCCAGGGCCCAGGTGACACCTAGCATCCAGTGTGGTAGATGGGCTACTTCATCATCCTTGTTTTGTGGCTGCTTACGAACCTCCTTTTCTGGGGCTCACTTTTGCCTGTTGCTGCAAGGACTGTGCTTGTGGTTCAACCTGCTCTGCTCTTCTTCTCCTCATGGTGCTGATGTTGTGCCCCCTTTGGTTGTTTCTTTGGTGAGTTGGCCCCTTAGTGTTTTATGTTCTGGGTCCCACGAAGGTGAGCATGTGAACCTCATTTCTGTCTTCTTTGTCTTTTCTGTCTCTGTGTCCCAGTGACATCGCTTTTGGTTTCATTTCAGTTTGAGGGTGAGTGTGTGGCAGCCATCTTTTCATTCTTCTTTGTCTTTGTCCACTCATTTTAACTTTTGATCTGGATTCATCCTGGTACCTGACATAGGAGCTGGTTTCCCAGGTTGTGGTACCAGGAGTCGGCTCCTGAATGCCTTTTCCATCCTGGGTATACCATCCAGGCATAAGGCCTTTGAACTATAACTGAGGGAGTCCCCTGGTTAGTACATATTGAATTTCATCGCCTCTTCTGTCATATTTGTCATATCTGTTCATCGTTTGATTCCTTTGTGCTCATCGTCATGGGTTCCCTCCCCTCAACCATCAAGGAACCCCAGATTAGGGCTCTGAAGATCCTTCTGGTTATTCATGGTCTCAAGATTAAGACTCATGACCTGGACCAATTTTGAGAAAAACTGGTATATTGGCTGTCTGGATATCACTGGAGAACATGTGGGACCCTAACCTCTGGATGCATGTTCTCTTCCTTGCCCATAAGTGCTAGGGACAGCCTAAGATTATCCTTCCCTTGTTCTTTGTCCCCATCCTCCTTGAAGTCATTCCTTACCAGGCTTAAGAATTCTTCCTCAGAGGAAGTTGTGGTTGCCCATAACAAACACTGCCAGGATCAGGCTGATATTCACCTTACTGACCCTGTGGTTGATTTTAGCGATGAGGATGTGGGTACCTCTGCTCCAGTCCTCCAGCCACCAGGCTCCAAGCTACCCTCTAGTGCTTCTGTCCAAGGGTTCCTCAAATGTCCACTTTCATGGGACTTCCTATCCCTTGGGACCACTGCCAGCCTGCACTAGTAGTTCCAACATGAGGGTGACATTGGTCAAATCAAGGTTATCTTAATCAGTTCCTAGCAAATCTTGAAAAAATTTCCACCTATGGCCACTGGTGCTACTCATTGAATGGCCGAATTTGAACCTCTTTTCCTCAAATCTTTGCTTCTGTTTGAGAATGAGCTCATTCACCAAGAAATTAGGATAGAGATGGTCAATATTGCGCACAACATAATTACACTTGGGACATCTATTATTGTCCTCTGAACTCTGATAAATACACTTGTAGCAAAAGCTGTGGCCACATTTTGTCATGTATGCCTCCTCTATCATTTCAAAGCAGATGGGGCTGTGTGATGGAGAGGTGTCAAGAGACCACATAAGACCTGCTACAGGAGCTGAGTCAACTTGGCTACTGAATGTCTACCAAGAGGGCCCAGCTTTGTCAACTTAAGGTCACCTATCTGGGGTACATATTCAAACTAAGTTGGCTAACACATCATATTGGACACCTGCCCAGAAGCAAACCATTGTTAGCATCCCTATCCCAGTTCCCTCAACCTGAAGGCAAGTACTGGAATTTCTGGGATCTGCTGGGTTTTATAGACTTTGTGTAGCCTCCCCAGCCTGAAGCGGGCTGGTGCAGACCTTGTTGCCACTGAGGTGGGGTCACCTGGGCGGTAGCCTTCCGACCTAGATGGTTCTATTGTTCTGTCATCTGCCTGCTCTTCTCTGAGACTCTGCTACCTGCTGAGAGGCCCTTGAGGTATTCCAGAGACTGCAATGGCAGATCACCTACAGGCTGGTGACAGGCACCAAGAATGGATTGGCGGGGGATGGGTCTCCCCTCTTTATAAGCACAGACTCTTAGTAAACTTTGGGGCCTTGAACAGAAACATGTCTTGGCCTCCATTATTTCTCTCGTCATTTCCTTCAATACAGCTCCGGCCTCCCACTCAGGAACCCAGTTAGTGTGGCTGCAGGCAGCTACACTTTGGGTACTAGGGTTCACTGAAATAGCCAAACTATTAAGAAGCTAGACCCACTGGCCCAAGGATCATAGATAGTCACTCTAGATCACTGCCCTGCTAGTCAAGGATGCTGTCAAAATAACCATGGGGCGGGAACTGGTTATCACCACCACCCATGCTATTGAGGGACCCTTAAGAATCCATCCAGTCAGTGGCTGTCTGATGCTAGACTAGTGCACTTTAAGGCTCTACTTTTGAATCCCCCTCATATAAGATATAACCCATTTTCTGCCCTAAACCCACCCTGCTACCTGACCTGTTCTCATACATGTAGCAAGATTGCTCTATAGTTCTGTGGCACATCCACAACATCATGCTGAACTTGACTGACATACATATTCTGGCCAGACATGGAACATATCTACTTCATGGACAGGAGCAGCTTCATCCAGAATGGAATCAGATATCCAGGGTACTGGACTTGGACTCTGTATTTTGGGCAAATGCTTTGCTGCTGGGAACTTGAGCCAAGAAAGTTAAACTAAAGGCTCTAACCCAGGCTTTAAAACTGGCAGGAGTCATAGCTAACATTTACACTGACAGCAGATGGGATTACTGACTGCTGACGGAAAAAAAATCATCAAAAATAAGAAAAAAATAGTTTTGTTATTGGAGACATTATGGCTTCCTCTCAAAGTGGCCATAATTTATTGCCCTGAGCATCAGAAAAGGACATAAGAAATAGCCCAAGAGAACAGGCTAGTCGATAAAGCTGAAAGGGTGGTCGCCAGAGTTTTCACTATTGACATCCTGGTAGGTTTGCTGTCCTTTTGCTCCTGGCTATGCCTGAATATACTTCTAAAGACAAATAGCATCAGATGAAATGCCAAGGAGTTCACAGAAGAGTCTGATGTCTGAAGGCTGCACTTTTTTTTTTTTTTCTAACTAAGGAGTTTGCTCAGCAAATCATCCATCAGATTTATCAATCAGGTTAAAAGAGTTAATTGGGTTAAAAGAATAGTCATTTTTCACTGTGTTACTAGGCTCTCTCCTTGGCATAGGGCTGGCTACAATAGCTAGTGTAGGGACCTCAGCCCTAATACTCCAAGATAAAAATGATAAAGCCCTAAGAATGGTGATAAATGCAGATATATAGGAGATGGAAAAGTCCATCATAGCCCTGTAGGATTCCCTATCCTCTCTGGCAGAAGTAGTCTTACATAAGAGGCCTAAACTTGCTGTTCCTCCAACAGGTAGGATGCAACCTTAGATGAGGAATGTTGTTTCTATGTTGACCACTCAGGTGTGGTCAAAGAACCCATGGCCTTAATCAGAAAGAGACTACAAGACAGATCCTTCTGATGTTACCTTTGACTTGTGGTCCCTACATAATCAATGCTTTAGATAGGTTTTTTAAGGAAAGGATGGATTTATTAAACATCTCAAAGATTTGAGATAGCCCAAAACTGAAAGTAGAAGTGAGAAGGCTAGGCTCACTCCAAGATAGGCTTCAAAATGGCAGTTCAGCAGACTAGGCCTAAGAACTGGGCAAGTCCAAGCAAGTAATTTACTAATAGAAAAAAACCACAGGCTGCAGCCTCCTCACCCCGGTAATAGTTCCTCAATGCCTAAAAACAGAGCAAGATAAGGCCACCTACTTGGGCATTCCTCAGCAACAGTTACCAGCTTCCACACCCAGGTAATAGTTCCGGAATTAAAGATAAGTACGATGACAACCAACTGTGTTTATTTACTTACTTACTTTTTACTTATTGCATGATGATGTATGTATGTGGGGAGAGGGCATGCAAGTCATCACCAGCCCTAGGAATTGAGTAATTTATACCAAAATGGATACTGAATTCCTATAGTTGTATAAGATAAGAAATCAAATTCAATATGGTTGCTGTGATACAGGACAGGAAGACAAGTGAACCTGACCACTAGGGAAGAGCTTATACTCACAGCCTTGAGCCTTTTCTAATCAACATGAATATACTCATGAGGGATCCATATTAATGTTGTAAATGCCTCTTAACTACCACCTCCCAACAGGGCTATACCAGGAATAAAGTCTCCAGTAGATGTGGAGCTGTGCTCACACTGCAGCAGATAGTAGAGAAGGATGGCTCTCTACCATCTTTCATGTCAAAATAAAGGAATAAAGGAAAGGCTGCTGCTGCTGTCTCATCCTGATCTGACATTCCCTGTTGCACACCTTAGGAGGGTTTCCCGAGGGAAGTAAGTGTCAAACAAGTCAGAACATAGACCCTTAGAAGGTATGACATTAGCCAAAGCTCATGTTGCTATTAGAACTACTTATACAAGAACAGGATTTCCCAGTGTCATCTAGGTTCATAGATCTTAATCATGCACATTTGACTTACAGAACCTATCATTCACTTCTTCTCCTGGCAAACCCACCTCATTTGCAAGCACTCATGTCAGATGGCTTTCCACAAACCTGCATCCATTCCACAGATTTGCTTAGGTTCTGTAGGTACACATTTTTAAAAACCTACTTTTAATATGGATTCTTTAATGATTTTACCTCCCTTCTAGCCCACCACTCATCAGATGTAGTAGAAAAGAAAGGTTATTAGGATACAAGGGAGGTGGACATGTTTAGAAATTGTTCTTTGGAGCAAATCCAATTTGCATTGTCAGGAAGCCAGCAGCTCAATTCACAGGAATCAGTAGCAGCACCTCAATCCACTTACAAATACTTCATGAATATATCTGTAGTACAGTTTAGTAGTGTTGGGATAGCAAACTCGAATCATCAGTGGTGGCATGACCAAGTAGAAACAGCCAGGCCTCAGCCGAATCAGCAATAGTAAGCAGGAGTGACCAGGACCATCAAGAGAAGTTCTTTGTTGTGCCTTTCTCAATGAAGTGAAGATCAGTGAAGACATGAGACCAACAATGTGTTGTAAAGCTAGTTATATAAACCCTCATCACTGTACTTGAGCCCTAAGGGTCTGTTGTCTGCTGTGTGGTGTGGGATGACTGCTGAGAGTAGCATACATGACACTAACCTTGTGGAGTTCCTGGCTAGAGGAGGTGATGCAGAGAGATTAAACCATGAGATAAGAATCAAAGCAGTCTTTGAGGCAGTGATATCTCAAGCTGCCTCCACCCTCAGCATTGTCCTTGCCTGTTATAAAAGTGGGCTGGCTGGTCTATGCCAATGTGATACAGACTTGAGTAATTGGAGAAGAGGGAGTCTCAATTGAGAAGATGACTTTGTAAGATAGGGCTCTAGTCAAGTCAGTGGGGTATTTTCTTTATTAGTGACTGATGTGGGAGGGCCTACTTTCTATAAACCTGGTCCTGAGTTAAACACTTAAACACACACACACACACACACACACACACACACACACACACACACAAATTGGGGAGGCCACTAAGCAGCAGTTCTGCATGGCATCTGCATCATTTCCTGTCTCCAGGTTCCTGACTTTCTTCTATAATGAACAGTGATGTTAGACACATAAACCAAAGCAACCATTCCCTCCCTCCTCAGTTTTCTTCTGCTCACAACATTTCATGATAGCACTAGTGACTCTATGACAAGCTAATCACTGATATTTAGAACTGTGGGGTCAATCAGCTTCCTGCCATAATAATAAGGGACTAAACCTCTGAACTGTAAACTAGCCCCAATTAAATGTTTTCTTTTATAAGATGTGCTGTGGTCATGCTGTCTTTTTACAGCAATAGACACCCTAACTAAGACAAATAATTTGGTAAATCTCAGATAGTATCAATAAAGAACAGTCCACAAACTTCAAATTAGATTTGTTTATCATTATGGCAGCCTTTCCATCACCACAGTGCTTTGAAGTGTTGGATTCCAGTCTTCACCTCTACCCTCCTGTCCATCACTTCAAGATTCTTTCCACAGCCTTTACCATGTTTGCTCTTTCCAATAACCTGAAAGGCAAGCAGGGTGGCTATTCATATTTCCCTCTCAGAGTACATTTATGTGGACTGATGAAATGGTTCCACACATAAAGCAATAGCTGTACAAGCCTGACAAGTTGAGTTCTATCCCTGGGACCCACATAAAGGTAGGAGAGAACTGACCCCAAGGAGTTGCTTCTGACCTCCACACATTTGCCTTGGCATGCATATGCACACATGCACATGAATACACACACAAACCAACACACACACACTCACACAAACATACACACATACACACACACACACACACACACACACACACACACACACACACGCCATCACCACCACCACACGATGCACACATATAATAATATGGAACTAATATCAAAAATACATTTCTCTATTGTTAAGGGGCAAAGACTAACTTTCTTGCTTGGGTCGTGTGTTGATTGGGTATACAGAAAATGCTAGGGCCATAGACCATCCTGGGCTCTTCCCTGGGCCACTAAAACATTACTTTTTAAAAATTTCTAATTGGTTAAGAAGCATCCAAAATTAAACTGAAGGACCTCCACATAAAGCCAGATACATTGAAAGTGATAGAAGAGAAAGTGGGTAAGATCCTCACACACATGAGCACAGGGGGACATTTACTGAACAGAACACCAGTGGCTTATGCTCTAAGATCAACAATAGACAAATGGGACCTGGTGAATTGCAAAGCTTCTGTAAGGCAAAGGACACTGTCAATAGGACAAAATGGCAAACAACAGATTGGCAAAAGATCTTTACTAAACCTACATCCGATAGAGGGCTAATATCCAATATATACAAAGAACTCAAGAAGATAGACTCCAGAGAAACAAATAACTCTATTACAATTGGAGTACAGAGCTAAACAAAGAATTCTCAACTGAGGAATACCAAAGGGCTGAGACACACCGAAAGAAAAGTTCAATATTCTTAGTTATCAGGGAAATGCAAATCAGAATAATCCTGGGATTCCACTTTACACCAGTCAGACTGGCTAAGATCAAAACCTCAGGTGACAGCAGATGCTGACAAGGATGTAGAGAAAGAGAAACACCCCTCCGTTGTTGGTAAGATCGAAAGCTGGTATAATCACTCTGGAAATCAGTCTGGCGGTTCCTCAGAAAATTGGACATAGTACTACCTAAGAACCCAGCTAAACCACTCCTGGGCATATACACAAAAGATGCTCCAACATATAACAAGGACCCATGCTCCACTATGTTCATAGCAACCTTATTTATAATAGCCAGAAGCTAGAGAGAACCCAGACATCCTTCAAGAGAAATTGTGGTTCATTTACACAATGGAGCACTACTCAGCTATTAAAAATGAATTCATGAAATTTTTAGGCAAATGGATGGAATTGGAAAATATTATCCTGGGTGAGGTAACCCAGTCACAAAAGAACACACATGGTATGCACTCACTGATAAGTGGATATTGGCCCAAAAGCTCAGAATATACAAGATAGAGTTCACAGACCACATTATGCTCAAGAAGAAGGAAGGCCAAAGTGTGGATGCTTCGGTCCTTCTTGGAAGGGGGAACAAAATATTCGAGGGAGGAAATATGGAGACAAAGTGTAGAGCAGAGACTGAAGGAAAGGCCATCCAGAGGCTGCACCACCTGGGCATCCATCCCATATACAAACACCAAGCTCAGACACTATTGTGGATGCCAAGTGCTTGCTGACAGGAGCCTGATATAGCTGTCTTCTGAGAGACTCTTCCAGAGCCTGACAAATACAGAGGCAGATGCTCACAGCCAACCATTGGACTGAGCACAGGGTCCCTAGTGGAGGAGTTAGAGAAAGGACTGAAAGAGCTGAAGAGGTTTGCAACCCATAGGAAGAACGACAATATCAACCAATCAGACCCCAATCCCCAATCTCCCAAGGACTAAACCATCAACCAAAAGAGTACACACGGAAAGATCCATGGCTCTGGATGCATATGTAGCAGAGGATGACCTTGTCAGACATCAATGGGAGGAGAAGTTCTTGGTCCTGGAAAGGCTCAATGCCCTTGTGTAGGGGAATGCTGGGGTAGGGAGGCAGGGTGGCAGGGTGGTGGGAGTGGGTGGGTGGATGAGGGAGCCCCCTCATAGAAGCAGGAAGAGGGAAGATAGGATAGATAGAGGGTTTCTGAAGGGGAAACTGGGAAAGCAGATAACATTTGAAATGTAAATAAATAAATACCCAATAAAAAAAAAAAGCCAAGAAATACGGCCCAAAGAAGCTGTCTGCAAGAAATTCCTTTGAGTCTTTAGTTCTTGTATTAACAATCATTTTACTTCATAGTCCAGTGTAATTCATTTTAATATAAATATGAGTTAGTTAATTTTGTTAATTCATAATAAATACGAATTAGCTAATTTAGCTTACTTTTTTTTTTTTACTAAAATAGACTTTCTGTGCCAATGCACTAAACCAATGCAACCTCCTGCATGCTTGTCACTCAGCAGAGAACGAAAAGATATGCAGCATGAAATTCACTTTTATACCTCACTTACATCTCTATCCACAAACTTCATGAGCTGACACATGTGTCTCAAAGAGAAAGATATAAGGCCATACATAGAGTGCACAATGAGTACCAAGGAGAGAATTATTTGAGGCACTGACTTTTGATACATTTTTTAAAGAAAGGATCTCACATATCCCAGGCTGCCCTTATACTTATACAAGCTGAAACTGGACTGGAAGTCCTGATCCTTCTGCCTCCCCCTCCCAGAGTGCTGGGATTACAGGCATGTATCACCACGACCAAGAATAACATAGTGATTGTTAGACTGTGCTCCCTAAGGGGCAGACTTTTCATGCTTGCCAGCTGACACCACACCCAGGAGTTTCCAGTAGGATCAGACAGGCACCAAGCAAAACATCATCAGCCAAAAAGGAAAACAGGAGATTCATCTGCTCTGTGCGTTAACTGGTACTCTGTGGGTTTTCCCAATAGCATGGAAGGATGAGGAATTTACTTTATGCCTCAAACACATCCAATCATGTAGCAACCACTGCACATGTCCACTGTTGATTTGTAAGAAGCACCAAAAAACATCCTTGCTCTTTTTTAGTAGCCGTATCTGCTCAGGTTTGTGGAATCTTTTCTGTGTTTGAGTTGATCCACTTTTCCCTCTACCCTTATATTAGCTGGTTGTAGCTCATAAAAATCTCTAGTTTACTGAACATGTCAGGGTGGAGATCAAAATGGGAACCATAGGGCCCAAGAGGTGGCTCAGGAGGTAAAGATTCTTGCCACCAGGACTAAAGACCTGTGTGTGTGTGTGTGTGTGTGTGTGCGTGCACACACACACACACACACGAAGCAACTGTAATGTTTTAAAGACTGGCAACAGTTGATGGAAAGTTCTGTTATCTATTAGAGGCTCCATTCGCCTTTATTTGCTTCACTTTTGAAACATTATGTAATTTATCCCATTATATACAAGGTCATTTCCATAAAGTTCTTTATTCATGCCCTTTATGTAATTTCAACTGAGAAACAGAGCATATATCAACATAAACATTATTATCCTACAGATAGATGTGGATAGGTAGCTTAAGAGTTATAGAAATTATTTCAGGATCATGAGGTTGTCTCTTTTATAAAAGTTGATTATAGCTCTGCTTTTCAAACAGTATCATCTCTCACAGTTAGAAATGGTTCACATATCCTTTTATCAATGGTGATCTGCCTCCAAGATACAATGGCTCTGTGGTGGCACACAAGTTGAGGGAGAGACCAACCATTATCTGGAATTGAGGCACACTCCATGACATAGAACTCATGCCCAACATTTGTAGCCAAGAACCTGGGACTATTTGGTTTCCTGTTAGATTCATGGCCTACATAGTCTCAGGTTCATAATACCACTGGAGTTGTGTTGTGAATGGATTCTATATGAGTAGGCTCATGAATGTAAGGGAAAACCAAATACTACTGTTCTGAAAACAAACAAACAAACAAACAAACAAACAAAACAAAACAAACAAACAAACAGCATCATTACAGCCAGGCATGGTGGGTGACTCATGCCTTAAATTCCAGCACTTGGGATGCAGGCTGATCTCTCTGAGTTTAAGGACAGCCTGGTTGTCCAAATTGAGTTCCAAGGCAGTCAGGCTGTTACACAGAGAAACCCTGTCTCAACTTAAAAAACAAACAAACAAACAAACAAACAAACAAACCAAAAGACTGATGACATTCTGCTATACTTGTAGATTCGTTTTATGCTCAGCCAGCACCAGAGAGACTTTCTTCTGCAGCAGATGGGAAGAAATGCATAGACCTACAACTGAATAATGCAGTGTAAGAGTGTGCAAAGTAAGACATCTTGCAATTCTCAATTTTACATGGGATGTCTTCTTTAAATCCCTCCCCTTGGGGCTCAGAGAACTCTGCAGGAGACAGAAAGATTGTAAGAGCCAGTTGGAATCGAAAACACCAAGGAGACAAGGCCTTCTAGACACACATAAGAACTTGGAGAGACTGTAGCAGCTTGCACAGGGTCTGCATAGGTCTAAGTCAGATGGGGTTCCAGTACTGAGAAGGGAAGTAGACACAAGCCCTAACCCTTACCTGGAAGCTACCTCCAATTTATAACCACTAAAAGAGGAAAAATTAGTTTTCTCCAATAGAGTCTCATTGGGTACCTAACCACATGTAAGGGCAGACCCCATGTCCAACAGTCGATGGCTTAAACAAAATGAGCTCAGTGGTGTTTTGGGAGGTTGCTTGGCTTTGTTTTGCCTAGCAGTACTTTGTTTTTTCTGGGTTTTTGTTGTTGTTTGGGGGTTTGTTTGTTTCTTATGGTTTTTTTTTTTTGCTTATATATTATTTTTTCTGATTTTGTTTCTATAGTTTTTCTGTATGTGTGGATGTGTGTATCTCTTCATCTGTATGTATTTCTTGTGTTTTTTCTTTGGCTTTCTTTTTCCTTTTTTTCCCCTCTCTTTTGGTTTGTTTCTTTTTATTTTACCTCATTTTATTTTTAGATGCTTGTTTATTTTCTAATGAGAGAGAAAAAGGGAGGGGGGGGGAGAGAACCAGTTGGGTGGTGGGGAGGATTTAGGAGTTGGGGAGAAAAAACTGTAATCAGAATACATTGTATGAAAAACATCTATTTTCAACAAAATACGTTAAAAGATAAAAATGGTTCAAATGAGCACAGTAATTGAAACTAATTTAAGCTTTCACTCAACAATCACCTATCCATCTTTATCAGTATTTGCTATTGTCCTGATGTATATGTCTTGGAGAAGAGTTTTTCCTTGAAGCTGTAGTTACATGCAGTCATGGCTATGACTCCACTCTTCATTTATTTACAAGACACATCTTCCATGAAGTACTGTGAAAGTTTACAAAACTGACATAATATAAATATAGATTTTTCTCCTCCTCCTCCTCCTTCTCCTCCTCCTCCTCTTCTTGATGTCCCACAACTTCTATGGTTTGGCATATATTCTTATGCAGTAGAAAGTGGCATGATTTCCTGTTGTCAGCCCAGGATATGATTTTTCTGCCTAAAAGGTCTCCCTGAGAAATCATCCAAGCTACATTGGTATACCAAACACTCAGTATAGTTGTTTATTGGCTCAAACCCATGTCTGGGTAGTCTTCTTTGGTGGAAACCTCAGGACATAATGTGAAGGTAACTCTATAAAACGATTTTGGTGGAGCTGGGAAATGTAAGTCAGTTGGTAGAGGATTGCCTAGCATGATTGCTTTACCATACATAATCCCCAGCACCATACAAACACATTTAGTCCTAGTATTAGGGGCTATCAGCAGGAGTATCAGAAGTTCAAGGTTCTCTTTGACAGCATAGTGAGTTCAAGGCCAGTATGGACTATAAGAACCCAGGTCCAAAAAAGAAAAAAAAAGAAGAAGAAAAAAAAAAAAAAGAAAACAACAACAATGACAACAACATCAACAAACAAGCAAACAAACAAAAAACAAACAGACTAGCCTGGCAACAAAACTGTAGTGGGAGGAGCTGATAATAAAATCTGGTTCCCTAATTGGTTCTTGATTTGGCCAATAAAGAAGGTGGAAGCTAATTGCTGGGTGAAGTTAAAGGTGAGACTTCCAGGTCCTGAGAGGAAGAGAAGGGACACAGGGAAGGAGGGGCTTTTCAGCAGGTTTTGGAGTGGGAGGCAGGCTACAACTATGCAAGAACTAGGCAAGGCTACAACAATGGCCTCTGCCACCACCAATTGGCTGAAATCCATTAGCTGATAAGAACCCAGCAATTGTGTGATCTGGCTAGTTTTAAAATAATAAAGCTGTCTAGTGTTTTTCTTCCATGAGGCTAAGGTGGGCAGGAGAAAGGAGGAAGCTGGGGCAATAGCCGGTGGCTTGGAGAAGCTAGCCTAAAAAAGGTGGTAGAGTGCGGACAGCAGCTCCTGGATTTCCAGGGTTGGGGGATGGTTGAGATCCAGTTGGAGCTTGGGGAATGAACAGAGGTCAGAGCCCTGGATACGGCACAGGGCAAGGAGGAAGCATGTTTTTAAAATTACCTGCAACACATGACTCAGCAGATCATTCACTCCCCTGGACTCACATTGTAGACAGATAAAAAACCGACTCTCACAAGTTTTCTTCTGACTGCCACACATTATGCAGTGACACAATCAAGTCAACATGTGTACATATACTAAATACATACATTTGGATGTTTTAATTAATTAATCTTGGTTTGTCTTCATGTTGGCTACAGCCTGGGGTTATCTACACAGTTTTCCAGCTGTACTCAAAGAATTTGATTTTGGAAGATTTAGGCTCTGTAATTTTAGATTAGGGATGTTTCATCTCTCATCTAAATGCTTGGAGGCCATTATTTATGCATAACACAAAACGTTAAGCAATGAGCTATGTGGATAACTCAGTCAGTAAAGTGTGTGCCTTGCAATCATGAGACCCTGGTTTTAATCCTCCCTCAAGCCCAAGTTTAAATAAGAATGGTTGTAGTACTCAGTCAGTGGCCACCCAATCTCACCTAATCAATGAACCCCAGACCAGAGGCAGACCCTGTATCAGTAAAGGTAGACAACAGACCATTGAGGTCTGCCCCTCTCATAGCATAGCTATAACCATTTGTTCGGTGCTGCCAGCTATTTCATATTGTTGCTGTAACATGCCTACCAGTCTTTGACACAGAAAGATAACTCAGAGCAAGGTCATACCAATCACATTCCATGTTATCTTCATTAATCTTAAGAAATTCCACGGAGCTTTATGAACCATTATGTCTAAAATGGCTTGAGTCAGAGCCAACCACCAGGTAGCACTTCCTGCACCTGCAAATGAACTCATTGTGGTTTTTGTGGGTTTTTATTCCTTTATAGGCTGACAAAGATGGATGTTCGATACCATGGCTCAGTGCCTGAATTCTTAGCTATGGTCCTGATTGCTCAGTATTAGGGTCTGCATTCAATAAACTATCCCTGTCTAATTGAGATTGGTGCTTGTATGATTTGTGGGGTCACTCCTGAACCCCAACAGGACTGGAGAGATGATTCAGAGGGCTCAACAGTTAAGATCACTTTCTCTTGTTTAGGCTCAGTTCCCAGTACCCACAATAGGTGGCTCACAACTGCCTATGGTTCCAGTTCCATGTGTCTGATGTTTTCTTCTGCCCCATCATGTGTGACACACACACACACACACACACACACACACACACACAAACTCATACATTAAAATAAAATTAAGAACCAGTCTGTGCAGGTGAGCACACAGACTGCAGAGGCAACACATCTTCTGGGACAGGCCATGTTTCTGGCCTTCATCTTCAGCCAGAAGGCAGGTCTGAGTGCCAGACCTCTGTGCACCTTCCCTGCAAGAGAAGAGCTTGCCTGTAGAGAGTACTCTGATCACTGAGACTCAGGAGAGAGCTGGACTCCCAAGACTGCTGACACAGGCTAACAGAATCACAGGAGAAACAAGCTCCAGCCAGAGACAATTATAACCAGAGTTTTCCAGATGGCTAAAGGCAAACATAAGAAACTTACTAACAGAAACCAAGAGCACTCGCCATTATCAGAACCCAGCACTCCCAACTCACCAAGTCCTGGGTACCCCAACACACCCGAAAAGCAAGATTTGGATTTAAAATCATATCTCATGGTGCTGGTAGAGGACTTTAAGAAGGTCATTAATAACTCACTTAAAGAAATACAGGAGAACACTGCTAAACAGGTAGAAGTCCTTACAGAGGAAACACAAAAATCCTTTAAAGAATTACAGGAAAGCACAACCAGACAGGTGATGGAATTGAACAAAACCATCCAAGACCTAAAAATGGAAGTAGAAATGATAAAGAAAACCAAAAGCAAGACAACTCTGGAGATAGAAACCCTAGGAAAGAAATCAGAAACCATAGATGTGAGCATCAGCAAAGGAATACAAGAGATGGAAGAGAGAATCTCAGATGCAGAAGATTGGACACAACAATCAAAGAAAATGCAAAATGGAAAAAGATCCTAACTCAAAACATCCAGGAAATCCAGGACAAAATGAGAAGACCAAAACTATGGATAATAGAAGTAGATGAGAACGATGGTTTTCAACTTAAACAGCCAGCAAATATCTTCAACAAAATTATAGAAGAAAACTTCCCAAACCTAAAGAAAGAGATGCCCATGAACATACAAAAAGCCTACAGAACTCCAAATAGACTGGACCAGAAAGAAAATTTATCCTGATACATAATAATCAGAACAACAAATGCACTAAATAAAGATAGAATATTAAAAGCAGTAAGGGAAAAAGGTCAAGTAACATATAAAGGCAAGCCTATTAGAATTATACCAGACTATGCCAGCACCGGGTACCTTGGGTGTGGAGTCTGTGGACACCTGCAAGGTCCCCACGGGACCCTCCACGGGATCTTAAGACCTCTGGTGAGTGGAACACAACTTCTGCCAGTAGGCAGGTTCGAACGACAGATATCTGGGCAACTTCCCTGCAAGAGGAGAGCTTGCCTGCAGAGAATACTCTGACCACTGAAACTAAGGAGAGAGCTAGTCTCCCAAGTCTGCTGATAGAGGATAACAGAATCACCTGAAGAACAAGCTCTAACCAGAGACAACTATAACAAATAACTCCAGAGATTACCAGATGGTGAAAGACAAATGTAAGAATCGTACTTACAAGAAACCAAGACCAATCACCATCATCAGAACGCAGCACTCCCACCCCACCCAGTCCTGGGCACCCCAACACACACGAAAAGCTAGATGCGGATTTAAAAGCATGTATCATGATGATGGTAGAGGATATCAAGAAGGACTTTAATAACTCACTTAAAGAAATACAGGAGAACACTGCTAATCAGGTAGAAGACCTTAAAGAGGAAGCACAAAAATCCTTAAAGAATTGCAGGAAAACATGACCAAACAGTTGATGAAATTGAATAAAACCATCCAAGACCTAAAAAGGGAAGTAGACACAATAAAGAAAACCCAAAGTGAGGAAACGCTGGAGATAGAAACCCTAGAAAAGAAATCTGGAAACAAAGATGCGAGCATCAAAAACAGAATACAAGAGATGGAAGAGAGAATCTCAGGTGCAGAAGATTCCATAGAGAACATCGGGACAACAATCAAAGAAAATACAAAATGCAAAAAGATCCTAACTCAAAACATCCAGGAAATCCAGGACACAATGAGAAGACCACACCTACGGATAATAGGAGCGGATGAGAATGAAGATTTTCAACTTAAAGGGTCAGCAAATATCTTCAAGAATATTATAGAAGAAAACTTCCCAAATCTAAAGAAAGAGATGCCCATGAACATACAAGAAGCCTACAGAACTCCAAATAGACTGGACCAGAAAAGAAATTCCTCCCGACACATAATAATCAGAACAACAAATGCACTAAATACAGATAGAATATTAAGAGCAGTAAGGGGAAAAGGTCAAGTAACATATAAAGGCAGGCCTATCAGAATTACACCAGACTTTTCACCAGAGACTATGAAAGCCAGAAGAGCCTGGACAGATGTTATACAGACACTAAGAGAACACAAATGCCAGCCCAGGATACTATACCAAGCCAAACTCTCAATTACCATAGATGGAGAAACCAAAGTATTCCATGACAAAACCAAATTCACACATTATCTTTCCATGAATCCAGCCCTTCAAAGGATAATAACAGAAAACAAAAAAACCAAAAAAACAATACCAGGACAGAAACCAGCAGCCTAGAAAAAGCAAGAAAGTAATAATTAAACAAACTTAAAAGAAGATAGCCACAAGAACAGAATGCCAACTCTAACAACAAAAATAATATGAAGCAACAATGACTTTTCCTTAATATCTCTTAATATCAATTGACTCAATTCCCCAATAAAAAGACATATACTAACAGACGGGCTACACAAACAGGACTCAACATTCTGCTGCTTAAAGGAAACCTACCTCAGGGAAAAAGACATATGTGAAAGACCGGTAAACAAGTTTCCAAGCAAGTGGTCTGAAGAAACAAGCTGGAGTAGCCATTCTAATATTGAATAAAATGGATTTCCAAACTAAAGTTATCAAAAAAGACAAGGAGGGGTACTTCCTACTCATCAAAGTTAAATCTACCAAGATGAACTCTCAATTCTGAATGTCTATGATCCAAATGAAAGGGCAGCCACATTCACTAAAGAAACTTAGTAAAGCTCAAGACACACATTGCACCTCACACAATAATAATACTGGGAAACTTCAACACCCCACTCTCACCAATGGACAGATCCTGGAAACAGAAACTAAACAGAGACACATGGACACTAACAGAAATTATGAAACAAATGGATTTAATAGATAGCTACAGAACATTTTATCCTAAAACAAAAGGATACACCTTCTTCAGCACCTAATGGTACCTCCTCCAACATGACCATATAATTGGTCACAAAACAGGCTTCAACAGATATAAAAATATTAAAATTATCTCATGCATCCTATCAGATCACCACGGACTAAGGCTGATCTTCAATAACCGCATAAATAACAGAAATCCAACATTCATGTTTGTTGTGTCCGGCCAGCGGCTCACATGTCTGGGTTCTAGTCTGGAAAGGCATCTTGGAATCTGGAAGAGAAGGGGGGGGGCGAGGTGGCGAGAGAAAGATGAAGCTAAGACAAAATTCTGATCAAAGCTCAATTTTAATGACAGCAAACACACTTTATAAAGAAGAGGGGAGGCCTATTCCTAGCCATGCAAAGTTCCTTTGAAGTAGACAGATCAACCTTCTAGTGGGAACTCATGAAGATCACAGTTTGGTGCTAACTCCTGAGAACGGGTTCTGCCTCAGGCAGGTTCTGCCTCAGGCAGGTAGTGGCACATCAAAGGAGAGGGATGAGAAGCAGCACAGCAGGTGGCTCAGCTTAAGCAGCAGATGTTCACAGCCAGCCTTGCTAGGCTGGAAGGAGGTAACACATATTGAAACTGAACAACATTCTACTCAATGATTCCTTTGTCAAGGATGAAATAAAGAAAGAAATGGAAGACTTTTTGAGTTTAATGAAAATGAAGCCACAACATTCCCAAACTTATGGGACAAAATGAAAGCAGTCCTAGGAGGAAAACTCATAGCTCTGAGTGCCTCCAAAAAGAAATTAGAGAGAGCATACACTAGCAGACTGACAGCACACCTAGAAGATCTAGAACTAAAGGAAGCAAATTCACCCAAGAGGCATAGACTGCAGGAAATAATCAAACTCAGGGCTGAAATCAACCAAGTGAAAACAAAAAGTACTATTCAAAGAATCAACCAAACCAGGAGCTGGTTCTTTGAGAAATTCAACAAGATATATAAACCCTTAGCCAGACTAACTAGAGAGCACAGGGACACTATCCTAATTAACAAAAACAGAAATGATAAAGGAGACATAACAAAAGATCCTGAGGAAATCCAAAACACCAGCAGATCCTACTACAAAAGGCTATACTAAACAAAACTAGAAAACCTGGATGAAATGGACAACTTCCTAGACAGATACTAGGTACCAAAGTTAAATCAGGATCAGATTAATGATCTAAACAGTCTCATTTCCCCTAAAGAAATAGAAGCAGTCATCAAGAGTCTCCCAACCAAAAAAAAAAAAAAAAAAAAAAAAACCAGGACCAGATGGGTTTAGTGCAGTGTTCTATCAGACCTTCAAAGAAGACCCAATTCCAACTCTTCTCAAACTATTCCACAAAATAGAAACAGAAGGTACCCAATGGTATTCATTCTATGAAGCCACAATTACTCTGATACCTAAACCACACAAAGATCCAACAAAGACAGAGAACTTCAGATCAATTTCCTTTATGAATATCAATGCAAAAATACTCAATAAAATCCTCGCAAACAGAATCCAAGAACACATCAAAACTATCATCCATCATGATCAAGTAAGCTTAATCCCAGGGATGCAGGGATGGTTTAATAAATGGAAATTCATTAACGTAATCCACTATATAAACAAACTCAAAGACAAAAAAAACATGATCATATCGTTAGATGCTGAGAAAGGAGTTGACAAAATCTAACACCCCTTCATGATAAAAGTCATGGAAAGATCAGGAATTCAAGGCCCATACCTAAACATAATTAAAGCAATATACAGCAAAGCAGTAGCCAACATCAATCTAAATGGAGAAAAACTCAAGCAACCCCACTAAAATCAGGGACTAGACAAGGCTGCCCATTTTCTCCCTACCTATACAATATAGTACTTGAAGTCCTAGCCAGAGCAATTAGACAACAAAAGGAGATCAAGGGGATACAAATTGGAAAGGAAGAAGTCAAAATATCACTATTTGCAGATGATATGATAGTATATATAAGTGACCCTAAAAGTTACACCAGAGAACTCTTAAACCTGATAAACAGCTTCAGTGCAGTAGCTGGATGGAAAATTAATTCAAACAAGTCAATGGCCTTTCTCTACACAAAGGATAAACAGGCTGAGAAAGAAATTAGGGAAACAACACCCTTCTCAATAGTCACAAATAATATAAAATACTTTGGTGTAACTCTAACTAAGGAAGTGAAAGATCCGTATTACAAGAACTTCAAGTCTTTAAAGAAAGAAATCCAAGAAGGTCTCAGAAGATGGAAAGATCTCCCATGCTCATGGATTGGCAGGACTAATATAGTCAAAATGGCTATCTTGCCAAAAGCAATCTACAGATTCAATGCAATCACCATCAAAATTTCAACTCAATTCTTCACTGAGTTAGAAAGGGCAATTTGCAAATTCATCTGGAATAATAAAAAACCTAGGATAACAAAAACTATTCCCAACAATAGAAGAACCTCTGATGGAATCACCCTGCTTGACCTCAAGCTGTACTACATAGCAATTGTGATAAAAACTCCATGGTACTGGTATAGCAACAGACAGGTAGATCAATGGAATAGATTTGAAGAACCAGAAATGAATCCACACACATATGGTCACTTGATCTTTACCAAGGGAGCTAAAACCATCCAGTGGAAAAAAGACAGCATTTTCAACAAATGGTGCTGGCACAACTGGCAGTTATCATGTAGAAGAATGCGAATTGATCCATTCTTATCTACTTGTACAAAGCTCTAGTCTAAGTGGATCATAGACCTTCACATAAAACCACAGACACTGAATTTTATAGAGGAGAAAGTTTGGAAAAGCCTCAAAGATATGGGCACAGGGGAAAAAATTCCTGAACAGAACAGCAATAGCTTGTGCTGTAAGATCAAGAATCAACAAATGAGACCTTATAAAATTGCAAAACTTTTGTAAGGTAAAAGATATTGTCAATAAGACAAAAAGGCCACCAATAGATTGGGAAAGGATTTTTACCAGTCCTAAATATGATAGGGGACTAATATCCAAAATATACAAAGAGCTCAAGATGGCAGACTCCAGAAATTCAAATAACCCCATTAAAAATGGGGTACAGAGTTAAACAAAGAATTCTCAACTGAGGAATACCAAAGGGCTGAGAAGCACTTGAAAAAATGTTCAACATCCTTAATCACCAGGGAAATGTAAATCAAAACAACCCTGAGATTCTACCTCACACCAGTCAGAATGGCTAAGATCAAAAATTCAGGTGACAGCAGACGCTGGTGAGGATGTGGAGAAAGAGGAACACTCCTCCATTGCTGGTGGGATTGCAAGCTTGTACAACCACTCTGGAACTCAGCCTGGCAGTTCGTCAGAAAATTGGACATAGCACTACCAGAAGATCCAGCAATTCCTCTCCTTGGCAAATACCTAGAAGATTTTCCAACTGGTAATAAGGACACATGCTCCACTATGTTCATAGCAGCCTTATTTGTAATAGCCAGAAGCTGGAAAGAACCAGATGTCCCTCAACAGAGGAATTGATACAGAAAATGTGGTACATTTACACAATGGAGTACTACTCAGCTATTAAAAACAACGAATTTATGAAATTCTTGGGCAAATGGATGTATCTGGAGGATATCATCCTGAGTGAGGTAACCCAATTCCAAAAGACGTCACTTGATATGCACTCACTGATAAAGTGGATATTAGCCCTTAAACTTAGAATACCCAGGGTATAATTTGCAAAACACAAGAAAATCAAGAAGTTTGCTTTGTATTATTTCTGTTGTTATTGAAGATCAGCCTTAGTCCATGGTGATCAGATATGATGCATGGGACAATTTCAATATTTTTGTATCTGTTGAGACCTGTTTTCTGACCAATTATATGGTCAATTTTGGAGGAGGTACCACGAGGTGCTGAGAAGAAGGTGTATCCTTTTGTTTTAGGATAAAATGTTCTGTAGATATCTGCTAAATCCACTTGTTTCAGAACTCCTGTTAGTTTCACTGTGTCTCTGTTTAGTTTCTGTTTCCTGGATCTGTCCATTGATGAAAGTGGAATGTTGAAGTCTCCCCCTATTATAGTTTGAGGTGCAATGTGTGCTGTGAGCTTTACTAAAGTTTCTTTAATGAATGTGGCTGCTCTTTCATTTGGAGCATAAGGTATTCAGAATTGAGAGCTCATCTCGGAAGATTTTACTTTTGATGAGTATGAAGTGCCCCTCTTTGTCTTTTTTGATAACTTTGGGTTGGAAGTTGATTTTATTCTATATTAGAATGGCTACTCCAGCTTGGTTCTTCGGAACATTTGCTTGGAAAATCGTTTTCCAGCCTTTTACTCTGAGGTAGTGGTTAGGAAGCAACTGAAGTGCCCTATAGAAGAACAGGCTGAAATACAAAACTGGAATACTACTGATGTATCAGCTTCTTGGCTACAGGACAAGAAAAAAACCTACAGAATGGTCAAGGAAATATTGCTAAAATATTTTTGTAATATTTGACATGTCATCATTACATTTAGTCAACAAATTCTGATTTCTAGATAATATAAAGGTTTTTTCTTCAATTCCAGAAGAAAGAAAGAAAGAAAGAAAGAAGAAAGAAGAAAGAAAGAAAGAAAGAAAGAAAGAGAGAAAGAAAGAAAGAAAGAAAATCAAGAAGAAGGAAGAACAACATGTGGATACTTCATTCTTCTTTAGAATAGGGAACAAAATACCCATTAAAGGAGTTACAGAGACAATGTTTGGAGCTAAGACGAAAGGATGGACCATCCAGAGACTACCCCATCTAGGGATCCATCCCATAATTAGCCACCAAACACAGACACTATTGCATATGCCAGCAAGATTTTGCTGAAAGGACCCTGATATAGCTGTCTCTTGTGAGGCTATGCCAATGCCTGGCAAATACAGAAGTGGATACTCACAGTCATCTATTGTACCCCCAATGGAGGAGCTAGAGAAAGAACCCACGGATTGGAGGGGATCTGCAACCCTATAGGTGGAACAACAATATGAACTAACCAGTACCCTTAGAGCTCATGTCTCTAGCTGCATATGTAGCAGATTATGGTCTAGTTGGCCATCATTGGGAAGAGAGGATCCTTGGTCTTGCAAACTTCATATGCCCCAGTGCAGGGGAGTCCCAGGGCCAAGAAGTCGGAGTGGGAGTGTAGGGGAGCAGGGCGGGGTGGGGGAGGGTATAGGGGACTTTGGGATAGCATTTGTAATGTAAATGAAGAATATATCTAATAAAAAATGAAAAAAGTAAAATAAAACTAATATCTTTTAATTGAAAAAGTGAATAGCTCTTGAGGAACAACACCCAAAATTATCCTTTGACTTCCATGAACATTTACAGGCATGCCAACAGACACACACATACACACACACACACACACACACATTTTCCTACACACTAAAAGTGAGTAACTTTTTTTTTTTTTTGGTCTTTTTGAGACAGGGTCTCTCTGTATAGCCCTGGCAGTCCTGGACCTCACTTTGTAGACCAGGCTGGCCTCGAACTCAGAAATCTGCCTGCCTCTGCATCCCAAGTGCTGGGATTAAAGGCATGTGCCACCATGCCCGACTGCAAAAGTGAGTAACTTTTAGTGCTGCATTTTCTCCATGAAAGTACTTGTAAGACTAAGCTTAGGAATATACATTATAGATAAGGACTTACCTAAAAAAGACAACAAATTAAGACCAGAAAAATGATATGACTAGTCATGATCATACAATGCCCTGGCCTTACTAACCTAGGCCTTCTGCTACCAGAAAACAAAAAGAGTTATGATTTACTAAGTAGCTATCTCGAGCCAAGCATACAACAGTGTTCTGAGGGAAGTGTTCTCACATTTACTTTAGAGGTGGGAGGGATCTTTGAGAGGTATTGAGAAAACACATACCCCACATCACATGAACAGAGGTTTTGATGTGGGGTATGTGTTTTCTCAATACCTCTCAAAGATCTCCCCACCTCTAAAGTAAATGTGAAAGCACTTCTAGAACCCATGCTTGAAATCACTATTAATCTTACTCCCTTTATAAGATTATGTACACATATACACAACTGCAAATATATGAGCATACATGTAGATATGATAAACCAATAAGCAAGATGAAGTATTATTCACACACTTTTGAGACTATAGTAATTCCATTCTAATTGTGCATACCAGTGGTGGGGGTGGGGCAAAGCGAGTGGGAGGCCTGGCGTCCATGTTATCTTCTTAATGCTGTCTCTTCCTATGCTACAAAAACAGTGAAGCTAAAACTGCATTTTCCAGGCTCCTTTGCAATCAAACTCCTGAATAAGATTCAGATTCCATCAATCAAATACAGCAGAATTGGAGTAAGGCCAGGCCTCTGTTGCCCTGGCTGGCACACATGGATATGGAGACATGTGACTCTACCACAATAACATTGGCAGTCACACTAGTCTAGGCTGTGGTCACAGCTTAGAGGTTCTCAGTATCAGTTAAGGGCACATTCTCAAAGGCACAATGTGAGTCCAGACCAGTAGCAGCTGTGGCTTCCCGCTGTGGTGACTTCTTGACTACTGTGGTTTCCTAGTCTTGCTTGGTGGTTTTCTGTAACTGTGGTAGAAGTGGTTGGGGGGGATTTGTAAGATGGCAGAAGACACTCAGGTATAGTTTGTTAGACCTGTTAGGAAATAATCTGTGGGAAATTTAAAAAATAAAGCAATTACTAGAAGAAGAGAATGGTACCCAAATGTTTCTACTTTAATTAAAAAACCGAGGCTGGGTAGTAGTGATGTACACCTTTAATGCCAGTACTCAGGAGGCAGAGGAAAATGGATCTCTGTGAGTTAGGCCAGCATGGTCTACAGAGTGAATTCCAGGACAGCCAAGGCAAAGCAAAGCAAAACAAAAAAGAAAAGAAAAGGAAAAAAAAGAAAAGAAAGAGAAGTTGACAAAATAGGAATAAAACAGAAGGCAAGTTCAGAACTACAAGAGATTAGGTATGTTTGAGGTAGCACTCTGTTCCCACTATGAGGGAACTCTTTCTACAGACTTAAGGAAACAGAGAGGCTTCACTGTACTTTCAATGACAGACATTCTAAAGACCTGAAAGAAGTTCTGGACCCAAGACAGTAGTAGCACCCAAAGAGGGAGAAAGATGCTGGGGGACCTCTCTCCTCTTGGTACGATGTGGTTAGTACTTTCACATAGGGAAAAAAAAAACGGCCCCACAGCATCATCAGGCCGGGAGCCCAAGATTTTCTGCAAGTCACATTCTAGGAAAACTAAGGACAGGTGTCATAGGACAGACTATACACAAAAACTGGTCACCTGGATATCGCTAGGATATGGGAAAGAAACTTTAAATCAGGACCATGCACACTCTGAGAGTTGAATATTTTCTGGTTGGACCTGGAGTCTACAAAGAGACTTTTGCACAATCGCCAAACAGAGCATTTTTCTGGACACTGGGGAGGACCCACCTGAGGGACAGGACCTGCATTTATAATTAGAATGCTTAAGGAACAATCAGAGATAGGAGCAGCCTCTGAGAAACATCACCCACAGCCTCGAACAGCATTTGTAATACAGTCTCAAAAGAAGGCCCAGGGGGAAAAGATAAGTGTCCACTGTACAGGAATTCTCAAGCACCAGAGAAACTTCTAGAAGCCAGGCAAGGAACTCCAAGAGACCTGAGGCTGAATCCAGTAATCAGGCTCACCAACTCTCTCCCACGTTCCTTCATGTCTGTTTCTCCTTTATTTAATAGCCAGAGTTAATTTGGCTCTGTTCTCATCCTATATCACAATTTGTACTCCCTTCTTATCCTTTGGTTTTTTTTTTTTTCCATTCCTTAAAAACAAAAACAAAACAAAACAAAACAAAACAAAACGTCCTCCCTGCAACAAAAACCAACAAAACCAAATGGACACTGGCATGGTTTGCCAGTTCTCTGTATCTCAAGACTTTTAAAAAACGCGACCATTCTCACATAATCTGGTTGTATATCTTTCTCTTTCTCTTCTTCATATATCTTTAGCCAAACTCACCCATGTCTCCCCTCACCTGATACTGATCACTATCTTTTTTTCTCCACTTATAAACACATGGGGTTGCTGGTGTCTTTACTTCCAAAACTAATGCCAATTGGACACAATTTGGAATACTAGGAAAGCAAGTCTTGTTTGTTTTTAGTTTGTTTGTTTGTTAGTTTTTCTGTTGTGCAGACCTGGCTGTCCTGAAACTTCAGCAAGTTTCAAACTCAGAGAGATCTGCCTGCCTTGGCCTCCCATGTGCTGTGATTAAAGGTGTGCCAGCACACCTAAAAAGAGAGTCCTAATTGAGGAATTATCTACAGAAGGTTGGCCTGTGGGCATGACTGTGAGGGGATTGTTTTGATTGTTAATTGATGTTGGAATCCCCATCCCAGTGTGGCCAACATTGTCCCCTAGTCAGGGTCTGTAGCTGTGACATCACTAGCTGCTTTAAGTTAAGAGCTGAATGAAACCCCCTTTTCCCCTAAATTATTTTATGCCATGATATTTTTTATCACAATAGTGGAAATGAAATTAGAGCAAGAGGTGGTCATTTAAAGTTCTTAATGTTTTGTAGTTGGCATACCCCTGGATTGTGGCTGTTGTCACAGACAGCATTCTATCATCAGGGAAGGACTGGGGACAGAAATGAGAAAGAGAGGATTCAAATAGTGTGAGATAAGAATGGTCTGCAAGCTGAAGTTGAGCAGAAGAAGGCAAGAACATTCCTTTGAGATAAGGATTACCAACACAAAGAAATATGAAATAGCTTGACAGCGATGAGGATGGGTAGCACTCTCTAGAAGAGCAATTTTACCATTTACCATTGTGAGAGAAAGAAAAAATAATCCATAACAGTACATAGAGCATAAAAGAAAGGAAAATTAACATCATTAACTCCTTAGGTAAACAGAAGTCAAACTGAATAATTATTACATGCCTGCTCTTCAGGCAAAGTAATCTCATTAAAAAGCACCTTGTTAGCTTTTTGTCTCGTATTCACACATTCTCAGGTAAATAGGACTCCAGTCTGTGTAAAATGACCGTCCAGTACACATAGGCAAGAGAAGTATATGCTATTTATCGTTGTTACTTGTTTATTAGTTTGTTAGGAGGAAGAAGCATCTTCACCAAAATGTTTCAGAAAATAAAGATTTAAAATAAGTTTATTTCTAGCAGAAATCTCTCCTGGCTCTCTTCCTTTGCTGTTGCTAGGTCACATGGCATCTGCCAGCTAGAGCTCAACAGTCAATTATGCCGTTTCTATGCAGAAAATGCTCCCATGGTAAGCAAACAGCCAGTCATCCCATGAGGTGACTCTGGTAATAAGGGTTTCACTGCTCAGTTGGGTTTTCAAATGTACAGTTCTCCTGACTCTTTTCAAATGTGTTCCTAGTGTTTGCTTTTGCATATTAGCATCAAAGTCAGTGACTCCCCCTCCCCCCACAAAGGCCAAATGTTACTATAATTCACACAGATTAGGCATATTAAATATTCAGATCTATTTAAAATTATTCATAAAGCTTATGTTAGAATCATGAAGATGTCTCATAACATCTGATGAGTTTAGTGGAGAGTAGTTTTTAAAAGAGGGCTGTTCTGCAAAATTCATTGTCTGTCTTTGTTTGTTGGTTTGTGTTTGTGGAGCCTGAGATCCAACCCAGGCGTTTGTGCATGCCAGACAAGCGCTCTGCCACTGGATTCTCACCCCAGGTCAATTGTTCTTATAGCCTAAAATTAATGTGTATGTCCAATTATGGTTTATTTATATACCATAATTACAATCTAGGATCACATGAGCTGACTTCATGGAATGCATAAAACACGGAAAGGATAAAGAATGTAAGAGAACTTGATGCGGTTCTGACTTTCATTTTGTCTAAAATATAAAGCACATTCACCAAAACCATGGTTTTTCTGCTGCATACCTAAAAATAGTACTACTTGGAAAGAGGTACAGGGTGTTAGGTAACTAGGAGTGGCTACATAATGGACAGGGCGTCAGGTACTGCGAGCCATCTGCTTTGACTTCTGTATTGTCCATTTACTATTTTTGCTTTCTTTCTTTCTTTTTTGTAATTTTTTGAGACACACTTATATAACCCTGGCCATCCTGGAACTCACTATGTAGACCAGGCTGGCCTTGAACTCACAGAGATCCACCTGCCTTAGTCACCCCTTCTAGGGTTAGGATTACAGAAGTATACCACCACACTTAGCTCTAGGCTTCCAATGATGCTCCCTCAAATAAAATATTTTTAAAGTACTGTCTGCATGTTATAATTTCAATAAATTCAAATTTTATAAAACAAAATTATATATATAATATATAATTATATAATCATATAAAACAAATTTTATAAGACAGGAAGAGATAATTATTAGCTGAATTATAGAAAAAAAATCAACTAGCCATGGCCACAAATGCCAGGTATGAAACAGGGGGAAGGTGACTAACTATGATTAGCAGCTAAGCAAGGTGGAAACCAATTAACTGAGATGTACCTGAGCCACCCAGATCTCTAACTTACAAAACTGTGCAGTGACAGTTTAAGCTGTCACTTGAGACACTCTAAAACCACCTAGGAAGAGTCTCAAAGGTGGGTTGTCTAGATCCGTTCGACTTTTGATCGTGTCTGTCGGGGATTTTCTTGCTTGTATTAACTGGGGTGGGAAAACCAGCTTATTGTGGGGGGCACCCTGCCCCGGGTTGGGGTCCTAAACTGTAGAAATATAGAGAGGGGACTGAGCATATGTGCACATGAACACAAGCATTTATTATATCTCTGCTCTTGGCTGTGCACATGACCATCTACATCAAATTTTTGATGTCCCTGATCAAGTGCATTGAGATCCCTGAAATAATGGACCATAATCTGGTATTGGGAGCTAAAATAAACCATCCCTTCCTAAATGGCTTCCCTCACCCCACTCTGGTATTTTATCTCAACAGAAATGAAAGTAGATTATTCGATTTAGACAGCATATCTGTTAGATTTCTATTGTTGTGATAAAACACCATGTCAAGTTGGGGAGGAAATAATTTATTTCAACTTACAACAGTCCACCATGAAAGGAAAGTCAGGGCTCTACTGGCCAGGAAGAACGACGCTGCAACAGGATCCTTCTGCACATGTTTATTGGGAGAGCTTGATTGTAGAGGCGAAAAGACCCTGAGCCCAGAACTGGTGCTGCTTACATAGGCTTAGGAGAGGCGTGTCTCACATCTGATTGGTTAACTTGTCTTGGCAAAAGAACCTTCACTGCCTATGTATGTGTGGTGGCCAGCAGTAGCCAACTGCCACTCTGCAACAGCTTCCCACATCTCCTCCTTTTTGTTTTAATAAAATGAGGCTGGTCTAGGCCTGTGCAATTATGTCCATCCGCCGTAGCTCCTGTTTTAGGTCATTCCTGTAATGTCACAGCCTTTCCCGTCATAGGGTAACCCTATCGCCACTGGGCCCCGTGTCTTAGGTTGGTCTGTGCATGAGGAAAGTTGACCGTCTCTGGATAACGCAGTACTGTGTGACAGTAACTGCTAAATGACCTAGGGCGAACTTATGGCCCACAAAGGTATACTTATCCCGGTCTCAATCATCAGGAGCAGGATCATCTTCGGATTCATCTTGATCTTTCACGAACCCAAAGTGGATTTTCTTTACCCGGTACCACCATTCCTCAGCTGAAGAGTTCTGAATCCATGCAGTCCGGATCCTTCTCAGCAGTCTGTTTTGCAGGAACACTTCATTACCACCATTCCCCAGCTGAAGAGTTCTGAATCCATGCTGGATCCTTCTCAGCAGTCTGTTTTACGGGAACCTTTATTACCACCGTTCCCCAGCTGAAGAGTTCTGAATCCATGCTGGATCCTTCTCAGCAGTCTGTTTTACAGGAACCTTTATTACCACCGTTCCCCAGCTGAAGAGTTCTGAATCCAGGCTGGATCCTTCTCAGCAGTCTGTTTTACAGGAACCTTTATTACCACCGTTCCCCAGCTGAAGAGTTCTGAATCCATGCTGGATCCTTCTCAACAGTCTGTTTTACAGGAACCTTTATTAACCGCTCCTTCCCCGTGATGCAGTTCTGAATCCTCCCTGTAGCAGGGGTCTTCGATCATGCCTGAAGATGTTTCTTTTCCCGGATTTTCCGCACCACTTCTTGCGCGCGCTCGACTGGCCAGGAAGAACGACGCTGCAACAGGATCCTTCTGCACACGTTTATTGGGAGAGCTTGATTGTAGAGGCGAAAAGACCCTGAGCCCAGAACTGGTGCTGCTTACATAGGCTTAGGAGAGGCGTGTCTCACATTTGATTGGTTAACTTGTCTTGGCAAAAGAACCTTCACTGCCTATGTATGTGTGGTGGCCAGCAGTAGCCAACTGCCACTCTGCAACGGCTTCCCACAAGGGCAAGAACTTGTGGCAGGAACTGAAGCAGTGACCATGGAAGAATGCTGCTTCCTGGCTTGCTTCCCCATGGCTTGTTCAGCCTGCTTTCTTACATCACTCAGGATATCTGCCAGGGTTAGCACTGTCCACAATGGGTCCTCCCATACCAGTCACCAATCAAGAAAATGCCCAGTAGATTGTCAACAGGCCAATCTGATGGAGAGATTTCTCGATTGAAGTTCCTCTTTCTAGATAACTCTAGAGTTGGCAAAAGCCTAACATGGACAGGCAGCTAGGTTTATTATAATTTGCCACAACCATAAATGCGAATGACTACAGCTTCCTTTTCAAGGGAAGACTTGATTAGATATAAAAGTATTTCCATTTCGGAAAGACTTTATACTCTTGCTGTTGGAGAACCTAGTTTTAGGCTTTAAACATAATTGGATGGGGCTATAGTTCACATGAGCAAGTGCCTGGGTTCAATCCCTGGTTTCACAGACACAAACAAATTGGAGGTGCAATCCAGAAAGCTGTCCCATGGTGGCTTGAGAAAGAATAACCCCATAGGTCATAGATTTGAATGTTAGGTCACCAGGGAGTGGCACTAGTTGAAAGGATTAGGAGAATGTTTGTCCCTGGGTGTTGGGGAGTGGGCTTTGAGGTTTCACAAGCTCAAGCCAGGCCCAGTGGCCCTATCTTCCTGCTGCCTATGAATCTGGATATAGAACCCCTTCTCTAGGACCATGTCTGCCTATGTGCTGCCGTGTCTCCTGATGTGCTGATAATGGGTTACTCTTCTGAAACTGTAAGCAAGCCCCAGTTAAATGCTTTCCTTTATAACAGTTACTATGATCATGGTGTCTCTTCACAGCAACAGAACAGTGACTAAGATATGTGTTTACATCTCAGCTAATTGGTTTCGACTCTGCTTAGATGCCAATCATTGAGTCAGAGGAAGTTGGGGACCTTCAACTTCTCGAGGCCTGTTGCCACATTACAGAGCCAGACACAGCACAACCAATACTTCTCCTGTCTGCAGTCTCTCTAACTTCTGCCTTGGCGTTTTCTCCCCTGGCCAGAGAAACCTCTCTGATTTTAAAGATTGTGGAGCAGCACTAAGCCTCCTCCAAGAGTCTGGGGGAGAACTTTGCATTTTATGATTAACTGACTTATTATAATGATAACTGCAGATTACCTTTTGAAAATGACCTAAGTTTGATTAAATGACCAAATGACAGGCACCTGAGAGAGTAGAATTTCCCTATGGAAGTGTATTTAAAATATTTTGAAGTTGGGTATGGTGGCACAGTCCTGTAATCCCAGTACTTGTGAGGCAGAGGTGATTGTTTTTGTCATTTGTTTCAAAAGGAAATTGCAAAATTTAAAAAATTATATTACATATTCTATGATAAATATACACAAATATATATTACATTGAATGCCTAAAATATATTTGCCCAATAAAGTTGTAAATTGACAATAATGTTCTGTGGAAAGTACTTTAACAAGAAACAGAACCAGAGGAGAGGGGGAGCACCCTCTTGGAGGCAAGGGGGAGGAGAGATGGGCGGAGGAACTGTGGGAGGAGGACCAGAAGGGGAGCCAATGGCTGGAATGTAAATAAATAAAATAATTAATAAAAAAACAGAATAAAAATGAAACAAAACAAACTGGTGACAATAACTAAGCAACACGAGTGGCCCATTAATTTATTCAGAGTTTTAAATGTGCAACCAAGTAGGAGAGGAGGGTTATATTGAGACAGCAGAAAATAACACTACAGTTAACCGAGTTATATAACTAAGCACACAAAAAAGGATATGAATACATGATATATATTGTTTTCATTGAATGTAAGACAAAAACAATAATACATGTGAATCAAGGTTGGTTTGGTTCAGAGGTCTGTCACAACTATCATGAGAAGAAAAATCGATGTCTATCATTTCAAACAGAAGAAACTATAGCCTGAAAACTGATCCCAGATGAAGGGAAGTACCATCTCCAAATGCACAATAAGGAGATAAGAAGGCAAGAGGGACAACTATTTTAGTGATTACAGTAAGTTATTCGATCCATCAATTAAATAAGTTAAACCCTTAGGTTCAACCTTTAAAATGTATTCTAACAAATCATGGTTTTGAAGATGCTCTTGAAATGAAAAAATAGGTTAAAAATTACGAAGGTGCTTAGTATGTGGTGGTTCCTTTTCATAAGCACTCTGAAGGATCAAAATCACTCGGAAGACACAATTCTAGGCGTGTCTGCAAGGGGGTGAGCTAAGTCATTTGAGGTGAAGACATCCACCCTAAATACCTGAAGCACCATCTCATGGGGTGGGTACCTAAACTAAATAAAAAATAAACAGAAAGGGGACAGTAGCCTCTCTCACTCCTCACTCGCTCTCCTCTCTCCCTCCCCTCCCTCTCTCCCTCTCCCTCTCTCTCTTTCTCTTCCTCTCCTTCTCCTCCCCCTGTCTCTCCCCTCTTGCTTCTGTTCTCCTAGCTCTCATCCCTCCCTCCCTCCCTCCTTTACTCCCTCCCTCCCTCCCTCCCTCCCTCCCTCCCTCCTTTACTCCCTCCCTCCCTCCCTCCCTCCCTTCCTCCCTTCCTCCATCCCTCTTTCCTCTTTCTCCTACTCTTGCTCAATCCTTCCAGACTCCCAGTGTGACATCAGCAGCTAGCTGCCTCCTGCCCTGTGACTACCCCTGCAGCAAAATCAACTCCTCCTTCCTTAAATTGCCGTTCTTTTGTAGTTTGTTATAGCAACCAGAAATGTAACCAATACATAGTATATCAAACAAGACATGCTGTTTTTATTGCCAAAATAGATACCAAATAGTATTTACTGTATGAGAAGGGAGGGGGAGGGCTGTGATCAGGATGTAAAGTGAATAAAAAAGAAAAAAAAAGTAAAATTTTAAAAAAAGTTACAATGAGAAATGTTTGTACATTTTACACAAGGTTGTCTCCCTGCTCACTCCCCCCTCACAAGACTGTGGGAAAAATTTAATAATACTGTAAAGGGTTATATCTGTCATTTATAAATAAATAAAATAGAAAAATTATCTCCTCATATATTATCTGAACTATATTTACTGTAGCTTCTCCCCTTTTCATGTAAAGCATTTTTTATTGGTTGAGATTTTATTTTCTTTTTTTCTTAAAGCAAGGCATACAACTATAATACATGGTTCTGATTTGCCAAACACCTAAACATATACAAAACTGTTAACGAACTGGTAGATAGCAACATTTTCTTGGACAAACCACTGAAGAGTTAGAGATCACATTTTCACTTTCTACTACTGTTTCTGGGCTAATCTTAGCGCTGTGGTAAGAAAATTTTCTGTGCTCTGAAAATGTCTAAGATTTGCCCTTACTAAGTGCTACATTTTTATTAAATTTACAAATGAGGTACTTGTTCTTTGGTTTAAAAGCAAACACCATAAAATGTGATCAACTATCATACTTTAAATCTCTGCACTGGGTAGGGGGTTGTCAGCCTTTTGACTGGTTTGATATTTGGTTTTCAAGTGTTTGTTAAAGAATGATTTTTTTCTTCAATGTCAAATACCCTCACATTGAACTTGATTATTTTGAATTTGTTCACAGGGGTAGATGATTCTTAGCAAATAAGAAAACTTTGTTCAGAGAAGAAACTGTGTCTCAAAATTGGGTTTCTGTTCAATTCCAATAATTTACTTGTTTATAGTTGTCTTTCCATTACATTTATTTATCACAGCTTTTAAAACTTAATTTTAAGTGATCACAAATGGGCTGGCACGAAAAACAGCTAAAATCTGACCAAAGGCCTTATTATAACACCTGAAACTTAGAAACTGCCAGAAAACAACAAGGGCAGAACAAGATCTAGGCACAGACAAGAACTTTGTGAAAAAAGTTTCACATACCACAGGAAACAAGAACTATTTCGTAAGGTATGTTCCCCGAGGTTGACAAAATGAGATTGCACAAACTGAATAAGCTTCTGCCAGCAGAGGGAACACCCAGGAGAATGCAGAGGGGGCCAAAGAGCACAGTGGATCACTGCCAACTGTACTTCAGGTGGGGGTGAGGGATGGAGGGCGGGGCTGAAGCCTGACTGTATAAAGACCTATAAATCTCTCTCTCTCTCTCTCTCTCTCTCTCTCTCTCGCTCTCTCTCTCTCTCTCTCTCTCTCTGTCTCTCTCTCTCTCTCTCTCTCACACACACACACACACACACACACACACATGCAAACGAGCATGCACCTTCTAATTAATAAATTGGTTATTGAACTAAACAGATAATTCCAAAAATAAGTACCAGAAAGAGCAATAAACATTTGAAAGACAGCTGTTGTACATCTTTAGCCTTCAGGGAAATGCAAACTAAAACTTCGTTAGAGTAGCTATCACCCTGGTCAAATTAGTTTTCACGGAGAAAACAAACTATAGCTAACACTAGTGACTCAAGACTTACACACTGCTGGTTGAACTGTAACTGACCCAACCACTGGGGAAATCAGAAACTAAAAAGCCACTCCTGAGCATTCCAAATTATCTAAGTCCTGTCACATCCATGTTTATTGGGGACGTATTCACAATAGTTAAGACATAGAACCATTCAGTTCTACACAGAGAAACTCTACTGAAAAACTGAAAAGAAAGAAAACAAAACAAAAGAAAGACATAGTGCTTCTATGTTAGCAACCCTCACAGCAAACTGTGATCTTCTTGGGATTCATGACTTAGCTGCTGAGAGGCCTCAAGCACATTCTTCGCCCTTCCAAAGACTAATTTTCATCCCTGTCTCTCTATGCTGCTTCTTCTCAGAGCTCCTCTCAGAGTTTCACCTGCTCAGGGATGAACACTAGGCCACTTCTGTTGTTTTCTATTGTGATAGAAAGGCGGCTCGTGTCCAGACAGACCATACCAGATGGCTCTCTTAGATAGAGAAACTAGTGGATTAGGCCAGAAAAAATCCTGAAAAGATAGATAGATAGATAGATAGATAGATAGATAGATAGATCAATAGATCGATCTCAGGCTCCTGAAGGTTTAAATGAAAGGTGTGTACCCCCACACCTGGCCTACCATTATTTCTTTTATAGAAAGATATTTTTAAATAAAGATGTTAGAATGGCAACAACCTTGTGTGACCTTCCAATATAGCTTTATTCCTTTCCAGGGTTATTTCTAAGATTCACAAGCAAGACTAAATCATTGTTTTCAGTTAAGAAAAAAAAAATCTCATGCCCTGCTCTTCTTTTGACTTAGGCTTTTACTCATCAGTTTGGATTCTATCCAATGAACCCAAGAGCTACATCTGGGTTCATTTGTCAAACAAAGGAAAAGTATACTGGCAACAGTAGCAACACCTTCTCAGAGGTCTTCCTGTCTTGACTTCCCTCCCAGACACTTCTGACCCTCATCTTTAAAATCTCTTTTTAGTTAAGCCCAACTCTGCTCCAGACTTGCTCATCCTGAAATTCTTTTCTATGGTGAAGTCAAGAATCTGGCTTAACCCTGGCAGAGATCCCTAAAGGCGAGGGATCTCTTGGGTAGGGGGAAGTCTCCATCCTAGACAGGAAGGGGCTTGACAGTCCAAGCCCATGAGGCCTTCGAATCAGCCAGGATCCTGGGAGAACAAGAATAGGGCAGAAGGTTGAATTAGAGAGCTTTAAAAGAAAGCCAGATGAGAATGGGATGTGTCTCTAAGCTTTCCTCTGCCTGCCAATCTCACACCAGTCTCAAGATGGTCATGGACTTGGCCCTAGAGATGATTTTAATGAGTTGCAGGCTACAGATACAGCTTTCAAAAGTTTAAGCATTTTGATGAAATTGTGGCATTTAAAAAATGTGTCCTGCTCAATTTCCACATAGCTAGGAGTGAATACTCTTCCCTCGAGGAATTAATTGGGGTTAATTATGGAAGTGACCCTAGATGAATATAAGTAGTACAAGTGACTAGCTTAGTAATAACTCTGATTTCTGTGACATCACAGGTCCCAGTTTCAGCTAATTCAAGCTGGAACACTATCCTAACCAGGGCCACTTGAATGGATGGAAAAATCCCTGAATGGAGAAGAGAAAGATCACAGAAAGGGGCCACCAACCAAAACCTGAGTCTTCTCAGAGTCCATACCTAGGTGTTACTATTTCACTCTCACTGGTCACCACACCAGCCTCAAACAGTCACTTGAGGTTGTTTAACTAGCCTTTAGCCTATAGCTGGGTGAATCCATGAATGACTGTAGGGACACCATGGTTGCAAAAGTCACTAAAAAGAAAATCTCAAGAAAAGGGACCCTCTCCCTCATCACCACCACCACCACCATCACTGCAAGCTGGGGTGCGGATAGCTTGGTTATTAAAGTATTTGCCTTGCAAACGTGAAGACCCCAGAACTCACGTTCTAAAACTTAAAATACATTTAAAAGCTGTCAGTGAGGTGGTGTGGACTTGAAGTGAGTCTTCAAGAAAGAAAATAGGCGGCGGGGATTGCTTTCCTCTTTCCGCCATCTTGGCACCTGTGGAGGCCTGCTGGGAACAGGACTTCTAAAAGCAAGTATGTCTGGAAGGCTTTGGTGCAAGGTCATTTTTGCTGTCTACAAGCGAGGTCTCCGGAACCAAAGAGCGCACACGGCTCTTCTTAAAATTGAAGGAGTTTATGCCCGAGATGAAATGGAGTTCTTCTTAGGCAAGAGATGTGCTTGTGTGTACAAAGCAAAAAACAATACAGTGACTCCTGGAGGCAAACCAAGCAAACCCAGAGTGATCTGGGGAAAGGTAACTCGGGCCCACGGAAACAGCGGTATGGTTATTGCCAAATTCCGAAGCAACCTTCCTGCAAAGGCCGTTGGACACAGAATCCGTGTGATGCTGTACCCATCCAGGATTTAAACTAATGGAGAGTAAATAAATAAAAGTAGAAAGAAAGAAAGAAAGAAAGAAAGAAAGAAAGAAAGAAAGAAAGAGAGAGAGAGAGAGAGAGAGAGGGAGGGAGGGAGAAGAAAGAAAGAAAGAAAGGAAGAAAGAAAGAAAGAAAGAAAGAAAGAAAGAAAGAAAGAAAGAAAGAAAGAAAGAAAGAAAGAAAGAGAAAGTAGACAAATCCCTCAGGGTCGGCTGACTGGCAGCTTACCTTAGTCGGCAGGTACCACGCCCAGGCACTTGAGGAATGACACCCAAGGAAAACTCTGGACTCCACGAACACTTTTCCTAAGGTCTTGGCTTTTCCAAGTCACGGTGTATACTGGGAATGCACAGCGCTGCTAAAAGTATGGTAACAATTGTCTTTAATCGTCTTGATTTCTTATTAGGCAGTATTTGGGAAGAGACCTTCTGGGCTTTTAAAAAACTGAAAATAAACCAAGCCAGAACTTGTCTTTCTTCTGCAGATGACTATGCAATTTCGGGCTAGGAGGTAGGAGGAAGGAATGGCATGGGGAAGAGCACAAACACTCCAAGCTCCACCTGGCTGGGTGGGGAGACAGACACACCTATTTCTCCCCCACGGTGCAGCCACCAGTTTCTCCCTCAGCCTGCCAGCGATCCCAGCAGAAGGCATCAATTTTATTGTTCGTTCCTGCTTCTGATATTGATGGTCTCTGGGCACTGGTGAGTTCTGGGAAGGGACCTCCAAGCCCCTGGGAAAACCAGGGGATCCTGGAGACCCGGGTTAGTCAGGACTTCTGTGAACTGTCGGAACTGGATAGAAAGAATCATCGAGGTCCAGAAAGTGAGCAGCGCCCAGGGACCCGGGAGTGATTCCCCTCTAAGAGTTCAAGGAAAGGATGGGACTAGGGACAGAGATAGCAGGAAGGACAAAGAGGGAATGCTTGAAAGCACAGCCCACAGCTCTGCAATCATCCGCTGAGTTACTTAGGCTTCCTTTGTTCTCTCTTGAAAGCAGTCACGCCTGCCTTCAGCTGGCTCCAGTCATCGAAGGCAATGCTCGCAATGCTGGCAATGCTCTGCTTGTTATGGCTCTACTTCTCTTGATCCTGGAGTCCTGTAGTGCAGGTGAGTCCCTGGGATCTGACTGGAGGGATGCAGGGAGTGCAGACTCAAAGCCAAAGTGACTAAGACTGGTCTTCCCTGTGGGACCGCTTCTACCCTTCCTCAGCCAACCATCACTTCTGTAGGCTCCTTCTGGGTCTTGTTCTCCAATGTTTCACCACTTGGAGAGGGGTGGAAGAATGGCAGCATTTAGTTACTGCAGGGTGGGATGAGGGAGGCTAGGAATCATGGGAGGTTAAGGTGGCAGATAGAAATCACTAAACAGATGTTGTGACTGAATTGGCACACGGTGGATCCCTCTAGGAAGTGGCACTTCCTCTCTCCACGTTTTGTGCACTCTACAAACTGTCTTCCTCATTCTCCTTATAATCACTCCAGTGTCCCTGGGTTCTTTGCACTTAAACTTTATCTTGAACTTTACCAGGTGGAAGCAGAGAAAACTCATTCACTTCAGATACAGAAGCTGAAAACATGAAAGCTTTACTTTCTGAGTGGTCAGGGAGGAAGCCAGTTTGGGATCTGAACCGTGTCCCAGAAAATCGATTGCATAACATTTTAAAAAATATTTATTTATTTATTATTAATTATTTTATTTATTTACATTTCGAGGGTTGTCCCCCTTCCCATTCTCCCCTCCACAACCCCCTTCCATCCTATCCCCCTCCCCTTTGCCTCTAAGAGCCACCCACCCACTCTTGGCTCATCCCTCCAGCATCCTCCTTCACTGGGGCAACAAGCCTCCAAAGGACCAAGGGATTCCCCTCCCACTGATGCCAGATAAGGCAGTCATCTGCTACATATGCAGCTGGAGCCAAGGACCCACCCCTGTATACTCTGGTTGGTGGTTTAGTCCCTGGAATCTCTGTGGGATCTGGTTAGTTGATGTTGTGGTTCTCCCTATGGGGTTGCAATCCCCTTCTGCTCCTTCAGTCCTTCCCCTAACTCCTCCATTGGGGTCCCAGGCTCAGTCCAAAGGTTGGCTGCGAGTATTTGCATCTGTCTTAGGCAGGTGGCAGAACCGCTCAGAGGACAGCCATACCAGGCTCCTGTCAGCAAGCACTTCCTGGCATCCACAATAGTGTTGGGGTGCAACTACCTCCTAAAACCCGGCAAATCAGAACACCCAGAGCCTGACCATCCATAGCTACCCACTGCCCCTTTTGTTGTCTGTTTTGAGGCAGATTTCACTCTGTGACTCTAAACAAGGCTGAGCTATAAATCACTGAGTAATCAAATCTGGCTGCTAGTGGGAGCAGTCACCTCGCTCAGCCTGTAAGGAATGTTCCACCACACCCAGCTTGATTCTCTAAATCAGGATCCCAGCTCTCTCATAAGTGACAACATGCAGCCTCCTTCCTGATCACGAATCCTTGAGTTTGGTAATTATTTAAATATAGCAACATCTGATTGGCTGATCATCTGTTGTGCTCTGGGACCTCTGTGTTCCGTTAGCCATGACCCATCACCTTGGTTTCTGGTCCCACACTGCAGTTACCTCATTAGTCGTATAAATCATATGCTGTTCACATTTGCCTGATTTTATTTCTGTTCCTATGACAAAACACTAGGACTGAAAGCAACTTGGAAGAGAAAGTCTTGCCTGATGTATAAATCCAGGTTAAAGTCCATTATTAAAGAAAGTCAAATAGGAATTAAATCATGACATTTATAGTCAAGATCAGAGAGAGACAATGTACCCATGTGACCTTCTTACCTGAGCAGGTGAATTTTTCTTAGGTAGTACAGCATTTCCTACCCAGGAATGTCTATGTATAAACACTAGCTTTTTCAAAACCTAAGAGGATAGCATTGCCCAGGTACTTACTCATATGTACCCTGAAGATCTTCATAGACCAGCACATATAAATAGTCACTTTTCATTTTAATAACACATGACATATCATTCTAGAACTGTGTCCTAAGATTCCATCTGTGCTGTGTTTATGAAGACTATTCATACAGACTTAGTTTTGGCAAAAGATGATAAAAAGTAGCCGAAAAGAAATTGATGCTTTTCTGAAGGACAATTGGTAATATTTATCAAGAGGCTAAAATAACAAAACCTAAAATTGAGACTATAAATACTGGAGCTGAAGAGAGGAAGAGAGAGAGAGAGAGAGAGAGAGAGACAGAGACAGAGACAGAGACAGAGACAGAGACAGACAGACAGACAGACAGAGACACAGAGAGAGAGAGAGACAGAGAGGGGGGGGGAGAAAGAGAGACAGAGACAGAGAGAGACAGAGAGAAAACGCTCTGCAGTTAAGAGTACTCTGAAGCAAATCCACTGCTATTTATACCTGGGAAGGGTATGAAAGTTCATTCTAAGAACAAACCCAGGTTTAAGAGGAACAGAGGTTACAAGGCTCATGGCTTATTTTCCCAGTTTCTCAAAAGCTCAGAATTCTCCTCACACAGTTTCATTCATGGACTGTGTTCTGGCAGTACCCATCTCTTCTGCATCAACGGGAGAAAGGGGGAAAAAGCTTCTGACAGTGTTAGTAATCTGTGCAATTTCATTTCTGACAAAATATGGTATGAATTAGTGAAATAGACAGTCTCCACGCCTCCTGTCTCACTTCATCAAGATATATCAGGTCATTGACATCAGTGACTCCATCTTGCTTTGTTCCGGTTCTCACTCTTAGACTTGTAGGGATCAGGCTGTGCCCTGCTCTAGGTTACTCCTTATTATGTAAAATGATGGCTTTCAGGCTGGATCTTGCCCGAGGTGATTCCATTTTACAAGCAACAAGTTGATGACTCGACACCATCTCCTCTACAAATAGATATACCCTCTGTCCAGCACCACCATTGAGGCAAAGACAGATAAATCAGTAATTTTAAAAGTGAAAATGTATCATTTATAACTATTATCAAAAATTAATTGGACACAAAAGCATGAGGGCATATCAAAACCATACTGGAAATAACAGATATAATATTCCCAACTGAAAAAGGGTGCAACACACTCACCTGGACCCATAAAAAAAACACACCTAACTCTGCCAACCACCACCAATCTGCCAACAGACTCTGATGTGTGTATCAAGAGGCCACCAAGCAGGGAAGTCTTGATGGTCCCCTGAGCTTTACCTCAGTGACTACTGTTAACATGTGCTTCAATTCCTATCCATGCTGTCTATTCAAACTGACCTGTCCTTCACCTCATCTCCCTAGTCCCATGATCCTGCACTTCATCTTCTGCAGTACCATTCAATTCTGAGCCTGGCCAAGCCCCGTTAGCCGATAGCTCTGCACCTGGCCAACTGCGTCTGCATCAACTCTACTTTTGTTTTAGTGATCTTTTTATGCTGTGGACACCTTAATCTTTCTCTGGTCATTCTATGACCTACACACATACATCATGTGTATGTGCACACACACATACACAAAGACAAACACCACATACCTGTGCATACACACACACACACACCACCATTCATGCATACATATACACCACATACACACACACACATATATACCACATAATGCATACACACATATCACATACATACATATATACACCACATACATGCAAATACACATGCATGCAAACCTACATATATATGTATATATATATATGTATATATGTATATGTATATATATATATATATATATGCATAATCTGAGACCTGGCAGGAAGTTGTATCACACACCTTTAATTCCAGCACATGGAGACAGAGGCATGTGGATTTCTGAGTTTTTGGCCAGTCTGGTTTACAGAGTGAGCTCCAGGACAGTCAAGGCTACACTGAGAAACCTTGTCTTGAAAAATCAAAACCAAACAAAAAATCTGGGAGTTAAAACTAGTAATCACTATTGGAATAAAGAACCCATATTTGCCATTAGCCACCTATCAAAGGTAATTGGAAGTCCTTGGCAGATTGAAACCAATAAAACAGATGTATCCTGCAATTTCATTATTTCTCAATAAATACTGGTATTGTAGAGGACAGAAACATATCCACCTACAAGCTGACATAGCATTTTTATGGCAGAATTCCATTTGTTAAAGAAATCAAATGAGTAAACAAGCCTTTAGCAAAGGAATTAGAAACATATAATTTTCCCTATCAAGTTAAACCATTTAGGCATGTAAATAAAAGTCATTCGCCCTACCAAAGACACATAGACAAGAGACCGAGCTGCTCTGCTGATTCAGAACCTGCCTCACACCACAGTGTAACCTTACACTGTTCAGGGTGATACCTGACCCATGGGCTGAAATGAGGGAAACCTAAAATCCAGGAAGATCAGGAGTCAGAGATCTGGGATTACAGGTGTGTGACATCAGGTTCAGCTTCAGTGATCACATGGCTCATCAGCCACTAGCCTGCTCAGCTCCCTTCCCTGCCCAACTAGCCTTCCCCACTTTCCCTTCCCCAGAATGCCTTTTACCCCAACAGGGGCAGTCTGTGCTCATTCCTGAAGACACCTCAGCTAATCAGAGGCTGGAAAGCCTTGTCCTCTGTGGAGGACTCTGGCAATGGTACTGAGTGGAGACCTATAGAAATTCTGCCCTTGCTTCCAGGCCCATGTAGTCTACCTTCTATGGAGATGGCATTAGAAAATGGTGTTCATTAGTCAGGAGTGGGTTCCTTATTTTCTAAATGGAAGATACTACATTTTAAAATGCAATTCGACAAGCTTCACTGTATATCTCTCTGCATCAAATACTCAATTCTGCATTTGGTGTGACAGCAACAGAAAGCAACAAGCTGATGACTGAGTAGCAGATTTGTCCTCTAACCCAGATTAGGGTGTTTCCCATGTATAGGTGCCCATTCCCCCCAGAGTGTCTTCAAGAGTACTGTGAAAGCTGCATCTTTCCCAGGCAGCAGTGGATTCTAAGCTGCCAGTGACTTCTGGGTCAGGTAGAAATGGCTGGAGGAGGTCCTGGATTTAAGACGTCTTGATCTCTCCATGGCTGTCCAATGCATTCCGTGGATCCCATAGAACAAAGAGGACACCCCCTTGAAGCCCGAGGTGCTTGATGAGGAAGAGGTGGCTGCTAACTTGAGAACTGGCCACAGTCACTTCCTCAAGATGAGATAAGATTTACAATCATCTGGGGAAAAGAGGATACTCAGGCAAAAGTGCTTGTCTCTTTCTGCTCTCAAAACATAGTGGCTTGTTATGTCTCTGCAGCAATTCCCTCTCATTTCTAAATATCTTATCTGAATGTGACTTGTCCATCTAATAACCTGGGGAAAAGAACTCACCTTATGATGTGTCCCTGAGCCTGATGCCCTATCTGATAGTACAGGAGTAGAGGCTGATCTCTCCCAGAGCCCAAACCTGCGACATATGGCACAGAATAAGCATTATCTTACTGAAAGGGAGAAAATGGAGCACAGTGAGGAAATGCCAGGCCCAGACAAGATGAATGAGCAGCAGATTAAACTTCAAACCCTGCATCTCCATGTCTGATGTCAAAGTACTCTCCAGTTCTCCAAATCCTTTCAGCTTTGCTGACTGCAACAGACTTCTGTCCCTGATGCTGGATCTACCAGTTAGCAGATCTCACTGTCAGGTAGCCCTAGACTGTGGCATCTCCAAAATTTTGGGTTCTCAATGAAATCCAGCCTTCTCCTTCAGAGCTTCACGCCAGGGTCTCCCTGAGTCTCCATGCATGGACACCCCTGACACAGGCCTGGTCCCCACAGCTTACTTAGCTAAGCATGGAAATTCCATAACCCCTTTCTTGTATCCTTGACTCTAGAGCCAGAGCCACAAGACCAGAGCTGCCAAGTTCTTCTACTTTTGCTGAGGCAAAATAAGAAAAAATAGTAGAGTAGGGGAAAATGAAGACAGGAAGAAAACAGGTGGAAGTGGCAGAGAGGGAAAAGGAAGGGGAAGCTGGAAGCTGGTTGAAGGGAACAGGAAAGAGGTCCCCACACCTATGTCACTGTACTTGACACGTAAAATCTTAGGGAGAGAAAGGGAAAGAGGTTTTGTTTTTGTCTTTGTTTTGTTTTAGCACCCCATTTGCAGTTTTTAGTGTAACTACAATGCAAATTTGTTAGATGTTACTTTTATAAAAAAATATTTAATTTTAGATTCCAATGCTCACACAAACACGGGACAATAAGTGTGCACACACATCTCTAGGTCTTGCTTGCTTCTCTGTGCATTCTGCTAAAGAGGATAGCTCCATGGTATTGAGTCCTCTTTAGCTGTTAATGAAAGTCTGGGTGACCAGGAGCCGTAAATGTGCTGGGAAACAAGGACCCAAAGAAGGAGAGAGAGATTGGGGTTTCAACCAGGCCACAGACAGAGATCTCTCCCTGAGAATGCATTAGGTGTGTGGTTTAGGGTAGGAGAACCTGAGATCTGATGCCCAGCAGTGTTGTGTAAAGGGTACAGTGGGAGCAAAGATGAGCACTGAGCTCACAGCTGGCAGCTCCCTTTCCATGCCCAGCTGCAGCCTTACTCCAGGATCTTTCCTAAACAACAGGCTCCATGTTGAATTTACCATGTGTTTCATGATGCCTCCTTTCCCCTGTGGTCAGCTAGATTTTCATCCCCAGGAATATGGATGCTAACTGACATACTTTATACTTCAGAAATTGATATTCATCAATAAAAGTACTTGTAAGATGAAGCTACCTGGGGATAGCATGTGTACCTGTGGAGTCCTACTAACCTAAGACAATCAAAGATGGCACAGAATGAAGGTTCCAGAAGGTGGTGGACTTCTTGATTAAAGTTTACTCTTCCTAACCCTTCTCCTGTCAGAGGGATTCTGAGTGCTAGAAACCCATGACTCCTCTGGACCCTTGCTCCCACTTTGGACCTCACTTGCATGTTTCTATCATAGGCACATATGCCCTAAATTGCAAACTCACTGTCAAGTATCGTACTCTACAAGGACTGTGCTCAGTGAATGGAAAGACTTTCCTTGATTTTGGTGATGAAAACCATGAGGGAAATGCCACTATGCTGTGTCCTGCTTTATACCAAAGCCTGACAGATATTTCAGAAGTAATGTGGAGCCTGCAATCAGGTAAGTATGGGACAGAATGCAAAGGTAGACATGATGAATGAGAGAGAGCAAGAGAAGAGCTCGTGAAGGAAGGGGCTGCTGAATTATTTGCATAAAAGAGATGAATATTTTCCCTACCTGGAACTTAATGGTATGGATTGTGTAAGCAATGGCAATCCAGGGAGGGAAGATTACAGGTCCCAAGTGTGCAGAGAAAGCCTGGACCATTGGGGGAGTGATGGTTCTATAAAGGTTAGAAGATGATGTTGTGTGTCATTTGTAGGTAATGATGCCTTGAATGTCACAACAAGATCTCAGTATTATCAAGGAGAATTCATTGATGGATTCTGGGACATCAACACTGATGAACAGCATAGCATCTACGTTTATCCACTTAATAAGACCTGGAGAGAAAGTCATTCTGATAACAGCAGTGCCATGGAGCAGTGGAAGAACAAGAACCTAGAAAAAGATATCAGGAATGTCCTCATGGTAGATTTCAGTTGCTGCCTCAACAAATCGTCGCCACACTTTAGAGAAATGCCAAGTAAGTGGTTAGGCAGATTTTCACAAGGAACACTCACAGGGTGGAAAAGACATGGGAGTGCTCTTGAAAATTCTGATGACTTCCTCATTTGAATGTGAGCATGTGTACATAATGGAAATCTTCACCTTTGCTTTCGTGATAGTGAAATAAACTCTGTAAGGTCATCTCACACACTAGCTGTTGCACAGCAAAAGGGGTGGATTTCTGTGTGCTGCTGAATTACCCAAGGACCCAGAAGCTGAGGAGATTTGTTCAGATTTGAGGTCTGGTTTAAGCCTCAACTTATGTCTTCATTTTAGCCTTGCCAACCACTGCTGCACATGTGGACCAGCCTCGATCCATGGCATGCAAGTCCAGCCCCTTTGATGGGTTGATAATGATATTGCTCATCTACATCCTCTAGCGTGTTTTCTAAGGAGAATTCTTGACAGAGACAGGTACTGGGGACAATTTTGGAAGTGGAGTAAGGGACAGATGGGTGAGGACTGAGGAAGCAGGAGTGAGTGAGTTCCAGGAGTCCTGCTCCTGTCGCTCAGCTGCAGATTCTTCCTGAGAAAGGAGGCAGGAGATTCAGGTCAGGTCACCTGCTAGCAATAGCTTGTGCATGTTCAGTCTTGATAGGAGAGGAACATGATAAAGACCAGTGGAAATGCCAAGGGAACACAGCAGGTGTCTGGTCAGAGCAGGTTCCTAGTTAGGAGCATGCCATGCTGCAGATGTGGGGGCTGCAGGAACACATTAGAAGAACATGGTTATTCTTCTTAATCTGTAAAGGGAAGAGGATTCCAACTCACAGAAGAATAAAAAAAGAGAGAAGATTAAAGAATAGGGAGATACCCACTGACAAGCCCACTTGCTGACCCATATTTTATTCCAAACTCACAAGCACTACAGGTCGAGGAGGTCCAACCCCTTCTTCTCCAGAGACAGAGGCATTCACACAGCCACCTTGCAGACACGCAGCTGACACTCATGAACATAACACAGAAACAAACAATGCAGCAGCAGCTGGAGCAGTGTTCCCACTGGAGACAGGTGGACTGAGCTGCTCCTGGAGTCCATTGCTCCCACCTGAACTGCCCTGATGGCTAAGGCGGGGCAGGGACAGTCACCCCCACAGCTGGGAGCTACTCTCAGATGTTGAGAGTTTTAGAATGAAGGGGGAAGATGTCTAGATCCCCACTCAAGGCCTGGACAAACAGGTCCCAGGCTCCACTCTGGATAGGGATCCTTCAAGCTCCTCCAACCCCTCACTTAATCTGAGTCAGGGAGCAGAGCTGTTCATCAGTCCATTAACCTGAACCTCCATGCTCTGCAGCAGGGCCTGAGGCTGACTCTGGGATGCGGGGAAGGAGGGAAGAAGACAGTACAGGCTCCAGGGATGTAAAGCCCAGGAATGATGGGAGGAGGGAATGACCCTCAGCGAGTGGGTTTAGGAGTACTGATGACTGGTACAGGTGACCCAGGCTGTCCTCAGACCCTTTATACGATGTGTTTCCTTGCTGTAGGGTGAAGATGCTCCAGAGAAAGTCGTGACAATTCATCGGGTGCAGCCACTGCCCCTTTTCGTCATCCTCAACATATGACTCATCATGCTACAGACATAGTATTTCAAGGCCTTTCCACTGTGTGCTAGGCACTGTGGCCCTTGCTAATCACAGGTTCCTTTTTCTCTGGGTGATTTGTCCATAACATGCAATTACTTGATCTAGAGATTTGGAAAAAATATATTTATGTATCCATACCAACCATAAAAAAAACAACAAGAACAGAATAATCAAATCTCTTTAGTGGGAGTGTGAAGTCTTTACTCCTGTATAATCCATCAGTGTCTATGTAATTCTGAGACTGTCTAGGAGAAGCCTGCACAAGGCAATGTTCTCTATACCATCAATGAAAAATAGATATATGCGCCATTTTATATGACTATATATGATAGAAAAAAAACTACTTTATAACATAAGGTGAAAGTTTTTATTATTATTACTATTATAGGTTAGTTTGTGTGATAAGCACTAAGTAGCCCAGCCATGGCCACATGTACACTGGTGCAGCAGAGAACTTGGAACCTGCTCTGTCCGACAGGCTGGTTGCCCCTGCAGTGGCAATCTGGCAGTGAAATCTGGAAGGTCCTGGGCAGCTGTCACTACTGAGTCCACACCCTCTGATGCAGGTTCTGGGTCAGTGTTGCTTTCCCCTGTGCTGAGAGCATCTTCTTTGTGCACATACAGAAGCTGTGGTACAGGAGAGTGAACTCACGATTGTTCTCTCTGACCTCGGCATAGGCACTTTTGCACAAGTGCACTAGCACTCACACATCCTAAAAACGTGGAGATTGTAGAGTGTTTGTTCACTGTTGAAATACTGTGTTTTTTGAAGCAAGGTCTCACTCTGTAGACAAGGCTGGCCTGGACCTCACAGAAAAACACCTTGCCAGCATTAAGCTTAAAGACGTGTGTCACCATGCCTGAGTGATCACAGGATTTTAAGCTCTAATGGTGTGCTACTCAAGTATTAGAGATTTAAAATTGTCTTTTTCACACAGACGGTCATGTTTCTGAGAATGGGTGCTCCCTATTAATTTGTGAACTTTAGTGGCACTGAGTTGATGGGTATTATTATGTATCTGAGGAATCACTAAAGGGATCTAAGCCTAGGAAACAGAAATTGAGGAGTGTTTGTTTAGTAGAAGTAAATGGTAACTACATCAGGTCCCCAGACCTTAGCACAACTGACTCCATTGTGGAAGTGTTATTCAGGCTGTAAAACTCAGCACACAGACATCACCTACAGCCAAAATGAAAACAAAGACCTCATCCACCAAAGTCCATGGTTCTGAGATGTCTCTAATTGCAACAACTTTGCTCTTTGGCTTTTGTAGTTCTGCTTCTGACTAACTTCCTGGCAACTGAAGTATATCAACCCAGAATGGTTTTTGTGCTTAAAAGATCTCCCTGGTTAAAGCTCCATTCTATACTGGAACGCCAAAAATTTAGAATAATCAGGGCCAGCTAATAAAGAGTTTCTATTGGCTTAAATACCATTGTTCGGGGAGTTAGGTAGTGGAGGAAGCACGGAAGGGAGACTGCAAACAGGAAATAAAGTAATTAATCTAAAAAACATCGGAGCATTCTTCTTGGCTGAATTCCCCTAGAACAGCAATGTCCTTTCTGCAGTTTCCTTACTAGAAGGCTCTTACCGCTGGCTCTGGATGTCTAACTGCTGACTTGTATCTTTAAATGGATCTCTCTCTCTTTAGACGTTTGCTAACTTTCTTCAGGTGATTGGTTTTCAGGTGTTCAGGTTCCTGCGAATGGGTGCTGTCTGTATTATACAATGTGTACTTGAAATTTTCATAATATTTTCAGAGTATTCTATTGTAATTATATTACCTTACAAGATTTGTGGGGCTTCTCTTTGATTTGTGATTACACAGTTTTAGTATATTTTGTGTTCTTTAGTCAGACTATGCAATTGTCTATGAAGTTCAGTAAACTTTTGAAAAAATTTTGTTTCCATTGAATTTCTTTATCATTTCTATTCCATATTTAATTCTTGCTGAGACCTATTCCAACTTTCTTGCTTTACATTTGGTTGCATATCATTATTTATTCATGGCCCTTTTTTTATTTCGCATATGTTGATTAGGGATGTGTTGTTGGATGGGCTTGATGGATTATGCCTTTAATTCCAGCATTCTGGAGGCAGAGATAGGCAGATCTCTGAATTAGTGGGAACCTCTCTGATCTACACAGAGAGTTCCAGCACAGGCAGGTGTATACATAGAAACCTTGTCTTGAAAAGATGAAACAAAGAAAGAAAGAAAGAAAGAAAGAAAGAAAGAAAGAAAGGAAGGAAGAAAGAAAGGAAGGAAGAAAGAAACAAGTGTGTGGTTGGGGTCAAAGTGCAGAGAATGTGTGTCTGCAGAATACAAATGGGACATCTATATCATATGCCCTGCCCCCAAGGCTTAGGAGCCATCATGAAGAAGGAACGTCCTATCCAGGTTTTACAATAGTAAGTTTTCCTTCATTAGCTTAAAGATTTATTGTCATCTTCAATGTTTATTTTTATTATCAGTTTATGGTGCACACATATATGAGCACCATGTCATGCAAAGCTGGCAAAAGCCAGAGAGACATCTGAGCCCCGAGAACTGGAGTCAAAGACATTTGTGAGCCACAATGTCAGTGCTGAGAATTAAACCCAGGTCATCTGGAAGAGCACCCAATGATCTTAACCACTGTACCATCTCTCCAGTTCATAAAATATTTTTTATAGAGACAGAAAGTTGGAGTGGTAAGAGTTGGTCTGGAAGGAGTGAGGGGAAAGTGGGGGCCATGCATATGGTCAAAATACATGAATACAGGCATGACAAGCTCAATGAACAAAAACACCGTGTTTAGAAATGTCTTGTTTGAATTTAGAGGCCCACTGTCAAACCTTATGCAGAGAGTGCAAGACCTTGGAACACTCAGCCCTAAATCTATATCTCCAACAAGTCCCTCTTCTCTAAGAGTATTAAGTAGTGTTTCCAGCCCAAATTTCCAAAGTCTTCCACACCTATTCCTCCCCAAATCAACAAATTCAGGTTATCATATATTTAGCCCCACATCCAAGGCTAGAATTTCTTTTAATTTTATGTGTGTGTGCTATTACTATACACACACACACACACACACACACACACACACATATAATATATATATATATGTATATATATATATATATATATACACACACACACACACACACACATGTAGTCTCCCCTCCCCCAGCCTGAAACCTGCTTGCTCAGGGGTGGAGCTTCCTGCTCATTCGTTCTGCCACGCCCACTGCTGGAACCTGCGGAGCCACACACGTGCACCTTTCTACTGGACCAGAGATTATTCGGCGGGAATCGGGTCCCCTCCCCCTTCCTTCATAACTAGTGTCCCAACAATAAAATTTGAGCCTTGATCAGAGTAATTGTCTTGGCTACATTCCTTTCTCTCGCCACCTAGCCCCTCTTCTCTTCCAGGTTTCCAAAATGCCTTTCCAGGCTAGAACCCAGGTTGTGGTCTGCTGGCCGGCCACAACAATTGGCGAACCAACGTGGGACTGAGAAACGGCAAAGGATTTTTGGAAGAGACGCTGCTGGTTCGGAGCTCCATAAAATAAAGGATAAAGGAAATTCATACCGGAGAAGGTATGGGCTAAGCTGAGACAGCGTTAAACCCGAGCGCTGGTTCACTTAGGTTCAGCAGTGAGGAGCTGGGTAATAGGCGGTAGGCCGTAGCTCTCCGAAGCTACATGAGGTGTGAGAAAAGAAAGGGTTTATTAAAAGGAATAGGCGGATTGCCCCAGTTAATAAAAAATGCATCATAAGGGAGGAAAGTGTCCCCAAAAGCAGAGAGAAATTTCTCTCTGGGCCTTATAGCAGGAGTACTCTGTTCCCTTTTGTGTCTTGTCTAATGTCCGGTGCACCAATCTGTTCTCGTGTTCAATTCATGTATGTTCGTGTCCAGTCTGTATGAATGAATGTTCTATGTTTTGTGTTGGATAATAAAGATGGTATAAAAAGCTTTATCTGCAAAGCCGAGAGCTGCCACGTGTTTCAGCCAGGAATCAGACACGTGGCGGGAGGGCCCCTGCTGGAAAAACTGTTCGTTTTAGGAAATAAGGGCGAGTGCACAGCCTCTTAGTTTCGGAGTAAAAAAGCTAATAAATGGTTCATGATTAATGTGTTTGACAATGGTAAAGTGTTTTTTATTTTTATGGTTGTAGCTACAAAAATTATTATTCTCTGATTGGTCTAAATGTAACTGCTTCATTTGGTTCTTTTTTATTGGTAATGTGCTCTGAGTGTCTTCACATTCAGCTCATAAGTTGTTGGTTAAGATTAATAATTGTTACATTGCTACAGATGGTTAGTGTTATGTCAGGATACTCTGGTGGAGTCAGCTTGTGAGGCAGAAATGCCAAAAAGCTGCTCATGAGAAATGAATTTCTAGGACTCTCCTCCTGGATATTCTGGCGAAAGCCAACTCTCCAGTTTGGATCGGTTTGTCAGGCGAATAGCCTGGAAGCTGTTTCACGAGGATAAGAGTCCAGGGAAATTTTCCTCCCAGAGTTATGGCATCTCTTTCTCTAACCCATTATATTTAAATTTCCACCACATTAATCTAGTGTATAGATTCACGTGCACTCTATATAGTATTACTTTATAGTAAATGCCTTTTAAGACTGTATTCTAACATAGCTAAAGCCTTTTTCCAGTGTTCTTAGATTTCAGATAGCAGCAAGGAGCTTAACCTATTCAGTAACTAATTAGCCCCATCATAAAACAATATAAACATCTGTCATTTACTCAGCTGTCTGTAGATAGAGACTAAAAGTCTCACTGAGATAGAAATCTTTTACTACAGGCTACATTCTATGTCAAGTATAGTTGATATACTACCCTGATAAGGGGAAACTCTCCAGACAAGATAAGTTTTACTAGACCTAAAAATTTAGAGCTCTGTGATAGCGCATTACTCTTAAGGCCTGTCAAGAGTTAACAACCCCCTGATGCTTTTAACCTTAAAGTGTGAATTTCTTGCCTGACATTAGGCTGATCCTAGGCAGGGCTTGTTATCCCTAATGTAAACATTTAATTAGTCCCTGTAAATTCCTTTCTGCTGTAACTGGTGAATTTCAGTGTATCTTGTCTTTTTGTGATTTGTATCCTCTGAAAATTCGTTGTTATATAAGTCTGAAGCTCAACCAGAACAATACATTCAGATCCAACACCATTCTCCGTGTTCGACTGTCTGTCACTACATCTTATCTCTGCCCATCTACTCTAGAGACCCTTTCTTATGCAGGCACAAGGGACCAGAGGGCCTGTGGCAGATGGCGCCTTCGAACAGGGACACCAGAGTAGATTAGTCTTTTCTTTTCTTTCTTTTTTTTTCTTTCTATTCTTTATTTTCTCAGGCAAAGATAGGACCTCGTCAACCGCGCTGCAGACGGGCTGATACGTATATCAGTTAAGAAACGAGTAAGTTTTTATCATGGGGCAGTCAAAATCAATAGGGAATATTAAAGCATGTGTAGATGCCTCACTGGCTGTAATGCAGGAATTAGCTTACGCCACAGCAAGGAAAGGGAAGAAATTCGGCGCTACGTGTGGAATTACATGTTTCGGTTGCAAGAAACCGGGGCACCTGAGAAAAGATTGTAAAAATCTCTCAGGAGACAAGAAGAGCATTCCTTTGGGTCCCTCCCAGTGTTGTGACAAGCACTGGAGAAGTGAATGTAAATCAAGGTCCCATAAGGATGAGACTCAGCTCACTAGAGAAGCTGGAAAGACAAAGAACTATAGAACTGCATGTTTCGGTTGTGAAAAACCGGGGCACCTGAGTAAGGATTGTAAAAATCCCTCGGGGAAACAAGAAGGGCCTTTCTCCAGGTCTCTGTCCAGGCTGCGGTGGAAACGTTGGGGGAATGATTGCAGATCAAAGTCCCATAAGGATGGGACTCTGCTCACTAAGAAGCAGGTAAGGCGAAAAACTAAAGGGGCAGTCTCTTAGCCCCGTTCAGAAACTGTGGAGCTCATTATAGGACACAGCTCCAGTTATAAGAAAAACTTCAAGTTGTGAATTCTGATACTTTAGGCTAAATTAAAAGTTATGGTTAAATTATGGTCAAAGTATAAAAAGAGACTTCATAAAAGTCAAAATATAGGTCACTTCTTACTGTTATCTTATTTACAATTTCCCAATCCTACATTGTGCTAAAAATTCGTAGAAAAGGCTCTATTGAAAGTTAAGTAATCTCCTAAAACATACATAATTCATTCCATAAATGGTATTTTTGTTGGTTGCAGAAAATAGCATTTTTTGCAGGTGACTATAAAATATATGACTAAGTGTGGACTGATGATGGCTTCAAAAAGATTCAGCATGGTAAACTTTTAGGCTATTTGAGACATTTTAGTGTATAGAGATTGTGTGTTTTCTCAAAAATTTGCCCTCAGATTAAATAAATTAGAAGTTTGGATGCTTGCCAGAGCTGTTAGAAAATTTTGGATTTTAATCTTGATTTGACAACCTGTCTCTTACAAGCAGGAAAAGAAAGGAAGGGATAAAAGAAAATAGATTTTAGAATTCTCCCAGGGACAGAGAGAAATCGGGGGACGCCCTGTTTCATTCTCTCTGGCCCCTACAGGAGAAATTCTTTACCCCCTATATGTATTGTCTAATGTCAATTCATGTATATCTCTTTTGTTTCATTGTCTGAATGATTGTGTCGTTGTCTGAATGACTGTTTTATGTTTCATGTTGAAAAAATAAAACAAAAATAATGGGTAAAACTTTACCTGCTGATTCACTCTCAGTTTGCACAAAGGAGGCTGAGAAAGAGCCTTCACTATAGCCATAAATCAAGCACTGCAAGAGAGGCCCTGCTAGAAACTGTTTTTAAAGAAAAGGAATCTGCAACCTCTTAGTTCTAAGGCAAATAAGCTGATAGTTGTTTTTTCCTAAAACTTTCTCTGCAAGTTTGTGATCATTGTGTTTAGCAAATAACAAATTGCTTTTTTATCTTACAAGTATAGCTATAAAAGGTAAAATTCTTTAATTGATCTAAATCTATAAGATTCATGTAACCACTTCATTTGGTCTTTGATTGGTCTTAAAGGTATAAATATGATCTAACATGTCTTGGTCATAGAGAATTGGTTTTTAAGTTATTTGGGTATAATTAAAAAGATGTAACAATAGTTACAAAGTTAACTTAAAAGTAGTAACTCAAAGATAGAGTCATTTTCAAACAAAAGCACCTGACATAAATCAGCCCAGAAAACTAGTCCTCTAAAGATACTTCTAAATTGAGATAACATTTTATGTAATTCTTATCCTAAAAGATAGACTTATGAAGATAAGATTTTAAAACAATGTCTCTTTAATGAAACATTAAAATTTAAACTGTCATACATTAATGAAAATTTTGTAACGTGGTAGTGATGTTTTTAGTATTGATTTTAAGGAAAATAAATTGTTTAAAATTGGGTCTTACTTATCAAAAGTTATAGATATGTTCTAATATTACAACAAAAACTTAAAAATTCTGATTAAAATTGCCAGTGTCCCATTGACTGCAGTTTGCAGTTTAATCAAAAGCTTAAGACTTTTAACTCACCCATAATTAAGATTATTACTAGAATAATCAACTTATAAGAGAGCTAATGCTGCTCACTTGGGCCATTCAGCCATACAAAGCAAAACAAAATTAACTAGATATATTCATCTTTGTACAGAAATTAGACCCTCACACAATCAATTTGACTATGGCTGCGGCCTTGTAGGACCATAAAAGGTCATAAAAGAAAATGTTTAAGGTATAAGTCATCTTAAGAAAGATTGTCCAAAATCAGAGGCATGGACAAACAGTTAAATTGCTCCTTTAGAATCTGTCCTCATTGCAGGAGGGCAAGATGCTCAAATTAAAAAATATATACATTTGGGTTAATACAAAGCTTAAAGCAGCCTCAGAGAAGCTTGTGCAAAGTTTCTTGCGTTTTACAGACTGCGCCTAAAAAAGTTCTTGAAACTTCACCCTCCCTGCCTACAGGGGAAATTTCTTTTAGCTAAACAACATTTTTTCTTTTCAGATCTACCCAGGTGTTGTTCATAATAAAGACTAAATTAAAGATTTATATAAGGTCAATCAGGCTATAAAACTTATAAAGGCATTACAAGATAACTTGCCTACTTCATGTAAAATTATTATAGATTTAAAAGTTTATTTTTTCCATTTATAAAGAGTTTACTTCTAGTGAACTGGTGACCATTAAAGGTTTTTACCCCTAGGTACGGCTAATATAGTCTTATATTATGTAAGAAATTTTCATTGTCCAGGCTTCAATACAAGAAGCAAAAAGTTTAAATCTTTCAGTATATATTGTTTCCTAAGTGGAAAAGTATTTTATTAACTAATGTCTCTAAAGAGAAGTTTAAAGTTCTGTAAAATAGTTGTTGCTTCATAAGATTCAGAGGCAATATCTTTTTAATATCTAGGGTTTTAGTTATATTAAAAATTGGTACAAATTTACTTCAAAATTTTATTTTCAAAAAGCTTCCAGGAGATGTTAATTGACTAAGACCTCACCTTAAATTCACCACAGGAGAACCTAAGCCTTTGTTAGGTACTATCAAGTGAGATTCAAATTAACTGGAGAGAACTAAAAAAGCTTTAACAGAAAGTAGAGAAAACTTCTATAATATATTAGTATCAATTGTAATTGATGGTAATCAAATATTAGCTACATATTCTAGTTATTGTTATTAAATGTGTCCACAGCTATTCTTTGACAAAAGAAAACATTAATGTAAAAGTTCACCTTTCTTCACCTTAAAGTTTTAACATCCTATTATATATAAGGCTGCTGTGGTACTAATTAAGAATTAAAAATTCTTTTTTCCAAACAGCTATTAGTTATTACAAAATATTGATATTTGACCTATTGCATACCATCATTTTAAATAAAATTAATATTCATCCTAAAAATAAGCTAATTGCTTATTATACATGCTTTTGTAAATTCATACATACATGCATCCCATTTACTGTATTTAAAAACAACCTTTCTATGGAAAGAAAAATATATGTAAATTGGATCACATGTTTATTCTTTTGAGTTTCTGCCTACTTCAGCACAGATAATTAAATTATGTGCTGTAGATAGTGTTTTAAAATGTTAAAGATTGCCTGATAAAAACCTCTTAAGACAATGCCACGCTAGATTTCTATCCCAGGTAAATTATAGATCTTATACAAAAATAATTGCCATATAATCTCATTCTTTACATCATCAAAATAGTAATGGCTCGAGATAATAATTTGGTATTTAAAATAAATAAATAAATTAATTAATTAATTAATGTGCATGTCATATTGTAAAGATTTTATCTCAGTGTCCTCAGTTTCTACCTGTTACACACATTGGTATTAATTCTCGAGGACATATATTTAAACAATTATTACAAATAGATACTTTTTGATTTAAAAAAAAATAAATCATGCACATGTGACTATTGATACCTTTTTAATCTTTCTAATTACAACTGCTCTAATAAAATAGCAACTAAAAGTATAGTTGCCTGTGTTGATTTTTCTTAAACTTGGTGTTCCAAATCAAAATTAAAACTGGCTATTACAGCCAAGCATTTGAGATGTTTTATCAACAATTTAATGTTATCCATGTTACTGAGATTTTTATTATTCCCAAGGAAACAGTACTGTGGAACTTTAAATCTATATCTTTTAAAAAAAATTTAAATGTCAAAAACCTCTCTAAGTGTCTATGGCACCCTACAATCTAACATACTCATAAGATAAAGGGATCCACTTATTGGCACATGGCATGATCCTGTTCAGATACTTAATATGGGGAAAGGGGGCAATATTTCTGTTTTTTCCACAGAATGCTACAAGAGCATGCTAGCTCCCAGAATGATTCCTGTGACAGGCTGACCTGTGAGTTCCTGAGTGCCCTGACAGTGGTGACCAGAAAGCTGTATTGAGTGCACAGAAAAAAAAAAAAAAAGAAATCAAAAAACAGTCACTCACAAGCAAAATAAAGAAACTCTTCCTATCTCCGCCATGGGCTATAACAAGGAGAGCAGACCTGGTGTCAACTTGAAAACAACTAAAAAAGCTGACTCGTGAGGCACAAAGACTGCTACTAAGTATTGGACAAGATTTCATCAGAGACTGTTTTTGGCCATTCAGGCCAACTCCCCTATAGCTGTAAAAGCTTGTGTACCTTACCTGTATGCTTATTGTTAAATGATTTTAAGAGTTAAGATCACCAATCTTGACAAGTCTTTTTATATACATTGTAATTCCTGTCATTTAACTAATTGTGTAGATCCTAATTTAAATAAGAAATCTACTGTTATGATTTTGTTAAAAAGATTCTGCTTATGTTTTACTGTCTGTAGAGTTAGGAAACGATCCTTGGTTTAAAAATTCAAGATTGCAAGCTTTAAAAAGACTAAATGAACTTATTAGACCTAAGAGATTTGTAGCAGCTTTGATCCTAGAAATTACTGCTTTAATTGCTATTTTAACTTCCTTTACAATATCCACCACAGCCTTAGTACAGCAACAACATACTGCTCATTTTGTTAATGACATGCATAAGAATATTTCTGTGGCATTGTCAGAGTTGTATTTTATAGATAAAAAATTAGAAGCAAAGGTTAACGCCCTAAAAGAAGTCGTGCTGGCAATAAGATAAGATATTGCTAATATCAAGACCAGGTTAGCTACTAAATGTCATGCTTCTTTCCAATACATTTGTGTCACTCCTTTACCTTACAACGACTGACTAGAAAAAGACAAAAACTCATTTACAGGGTATATAGAAAGACATTGATATTTCTCATGACTTAGAACAGTTAAAGGTAAAAATTTCAGATATTAGTAAAAGCCATCTGGACACTTGGAACATTGATGAATTGGCTAGAGATTTAAAGAACAACTTAAGTGCATTAAACCCTCTAGATTGGGTTCAATATATTATCCTACTTGTTATTATTTTTGGCATTACTTTATTAGTAATCATTGTGTTTCCACTCATCTTTAGAGTGCTCCTGAAATCTGTAGCTACGACGAAGCGGGACATCCTAGAACTTCGGCTAAGAAATAAAGATAAATTAAAAAAAAAAAAAAAAATAAGGGTGAGATGTCAGGATACTCTGGTGGAGTCAGCTTGTGAGGCAGAAATGCCAAAAAGCTGCTCATGAGAAATGAATTTCTAGGACTCTCCTCCTGGATATTCTGGCGAAAGCCAACTCTCCAGTTTGGATCGGTTTGTCAGGCGAATAGCCTGGAAGCTGTTTCACGAGGATAAGAGTCCAGGGAAATTTTCCTCCCAGAGTTATGGCATCTCTTTCTCTAACCCATTATATTTAAATTTCCACCACATTAATCTAGTGTATAGATTCACGTGCACTCTATATAGTATTACTTTATAGTAAATGCCTTTTAAGACTGTATTCTAACATAGCTAAAGCCTTTTTCCAGTGTTCTTAGATTTCAGATAGCAGCAAGGAGCTTAACCTATTCAGTAACTAATTAGCCCCATCATAAAACAATATAAACATCTGTCATTTACTCAGCTGTCTGTAGATAGAGACTAAAAGTCTCACTGAGATAGAAATCTTTTACTACAGGCTACATTCTATGTCAAGTATAGTTGATATACTACCCTGATAAGGGGAAACTCTCCAGACAAGATAAGTTTTACTAGACCTAAAAATTTAGAGCTCTGTGATAGCGCATTACTCTTAAGGCCTGTCAAGAGTTAACAACCCCCTGATGCTTTTAACCTTAAAGTGTGAATTTCTTGCCTGACATTAGGCTGATCCTAGGCAGGGCTTGTTATCCCTAATGTAAACATTTAATTAGTCCCTGTAAATTCCTTTCTGCTGTAACTGGTGAATTTCAGTGTATCTTGTCTTTTTGTGATTTGTATCCTCTGAAAATTCGTTGTTATATAAGTCTGAAGCTCAACCAGAACAATACATTCAGATCCAACACCATTCTCCGTGTTCGACTGTCTGTCACTACATCTTATCTCTGCCCATCTACTCTAGAGACCCTTTCTTATGCAGGCACAAGGGACCAGAGGGCCTGTGGCAGTGTTAAATTTGATAACTCAAGTTTAGAGTCCTTCCGACACATGGCATAAGGCAGCCCAAGAGGCTGGGTCTCTAAAGATATTTCTAGTTTAGGTAATAATTAATGTGGTTCGTATCCTAAATAGTAAAATTTAAAATAAGATTTAAAGCAATGTCTCTTTATTAAAGCATTAAAGCTTGCTTTAATAGGTATTCATAGGTATTAATTGACATCCAAACTTCGTAATATGATAGTAATGCTTCTAATATTGATTTTAAAGATAATAAATTGTTTTAAACTTGGGTTTTGCTTTCCCAAGGTTATAGGTATTATCCTAACCTTGCACAAAAAACTTAAAAATTATGGTTAAAACTGCTATTGTTCCATTGACTGCAGCTTGCAGTTTGATTTCAAATTTAAGATCTTTAATTCACCTGTATACTGTAATTAAGATAATTACAAGAGTAATAATCTTATGAGAGCGCTCATACAGCTCACTTCATACAAACTGTGACAAAGTTATCTAGTTATGTTTGTCTTTGTGAATAGATTAGACACACAGTTTGGTTATAGTTGCTGCCTGGCAGGAAACTGCAGTACGGGCAATTTTTTCACAACACTAAAGTTGTGAAGAACATTTTAACTGTAAGTCATCTTAAGAAAGAGTATCAAAATTTAGAGGCGTAGACAGTTATATTGTTTCTCTAGAATCGGTCCTTATTACAAGAGGGCCAGGATGCTCAGATTAAAAAGTATTTTACGTTTGAGTCAATGCAGGGCTCTGGGCAGCCCCAGAGCGGCTTGTGGCCTTTCTTTTGTTTTGCAAACAGTGCCTGAGAAAGTTTTTTCCCTGTGTTCAAGAGAATTTCTTTTTAACAGTGTTACAGATCTATTCAGATGTTTAAAATAATGCTTAAATTCAAAGAGTTTTGCTTCTAGTGAACTGTAATCACTAGAAAATTCTGCCTCTAGGTACAATATCCTTTTATTACTTAGGGTTTTAGTTTACTACAAAGGTTTTTACAAAAAATAAAAAAAGCTTTTATAATTGTTATTAATTGGTAATTAAAAATTGGTTGTGCCCAAAACAATTCTTTGGCCAAAGAGAAAACATTATTGTAAAGTCATTTTTCTCATCCTCCCAGCCGATCGTTGGCCCACGTGGGCCCAACTAGCTTCTGTGGGGCGGAGTCTTAAGACACAGTTTTCCCTGTTCCAGCACAGATGATCTAATTGTGTGCTGTAGATGGTGTTTTAAAATGCTGAACAATCAAACCTTAATTTGTATATTAATAGTCAATGCCATATCTCTGAGCTCGCAATTGCTTAAATTGTTCATCCCTCAGATACTATTAATTCTCAAATTTACAATTGCTTATGCATATTTCTAGTTAATAAATAAATTATGCTCATGTGACTCTTAATAACTTTGCAAGCCTTCTAGTTACAACTGCTCCTTAAGAAAATTGATTGAAAGTGCAATTAGTCACTGCCCTTTACAGCCAAGTATTTAAAATGTTTTGTCAACTAGTTATTAATTCAAAAGTTTAGGTATTGTAAAATTTTAAAACTTTAACTTCTTAAAAGACAAAAAAGAGAGAAATTGTATCCCCGTGCATACTATTTAGTGCATTCCCATGCACACCATTGAAGTCTTACCTTTATTTTCAAAATTTAATATTTTAATGTCAAAGAGTTTAATAAATGCTTTATAGTATCTTAAAGGGATCTACTTATTGGCTTATAGATTAATCCTAAAACAGCTACCTTATTAGAAAAGGAAAAAACAGGTTTTCTCCACAGAACGCTGCAGAAGCATATTAGTAAATTCGTGTGACGAGCTGGTAGGTAAGTTGACTCATGTCCTGATTGAATTGACTAAAAAACTAAATTAAATTCATGTTTTAGATCCATCCTTACTTGTCATTTTTCCAGTTTAGAGTAGCTTCTAGCCTTTTAACTTTATGGCAATAGTACATCAGAGACTGTATATTCAGACTTAGTAAAATTAGTCATTTAATAGAGTCATAATGATTTTTCTCTTTTCTTCAGTGTGACCAGCCATTCTAACTCAATCTCAGACTGGTCTAATATTCAGTCCAATGTTAGAGATTCCTATATTCTAAATTACCTAGCAAAGTTAATTCAGAGCACATCCCCCACTTCCCCTAGATCCCTAACCTCAGAAGGATTGCTGGCCTTACAGCTAGTGGAAAAAGCTATTAAAGAGCAATTGGTCACTTAATACATTGGTAAAATAGAAGGACCCCCTGACTAACAAATGGAAGGGTCCAGATCCAGTTCTAATTTGGGGTAGGGACTCAGTTTGTGTTTTTTCATGAGATGAAGATAGAACGCAGTGGCTGCCAGATAAATTAATTTGTTAGATGAACACAGATTCTAAATCTTCTAAAGTATCACCTTGAGGACTAAAATTCCTCTTTTGCTTAAAAGTCGGCTTGAGGACTCAGGCTCTGAAAAAAGCTACTCTCTGAGCCAGCTCCCGACAGGAGGCCAGAGACTAGCCTCAGCTTTACAATTTGCATTTAAATAAAGTACCTAGACTTCCCCAAAAGAAGTTCTGCTTTCCTACTTTCTCACTGTCGAGATTTTGTCTTTCAAGCAGGTAAATCAACATTCTCGAGGCGGACCAGCGGATGTGCATCCCCGCCCCCCTAGAGCACACAGGTGGCTGCTGTTATCTCCATTCTCAAGACATTCCAGCACGTGGCCTTCAGTCTGATTTAGAAATTAGGTTTACCAAGAGGGCTAGAAAAGTAGATATTTCTATATTAATAAAGATTGGTTTTTATTTTGATAGACAGGCTTAGTCCCTTAGCTGACCTCTGGCTTTTCACCCTTGCTGTTACTGCAAGGTGTCCTTAGGCTGTGGAAAAAACAGGGATGAGGAGAAACGACTTCCAGCTCCTATTTTAGCCACAAATCGTGGTGTTACTAACGACATAATTCTTGCTTAGGCTTTGCTAATTCTGAGGTTGATAATTCTCCTTTAGGAGCTGCACAGCACTCAGAACTGTGCATACTGGTTTGTGATTGTACAAATTCAGTATGGGCATCGCTTGGTGCAGAGGTACTGCAAGGGAAGGGCCGGCTTGACCATTTCTGAGTTTCCTGTGAGATAAACCCGGTTTAAAAGAGGTTGGTATCATATTTTGGTTAAAAATCAAAAATATTTTCCGGCTCTGCCTCGCCTCCACAAAAGATACCCAGAGCCACATGTGTGGGTCTTATCAATACCCACGGGAGGAATCAGGTCCATGTCCACCCAAGCCAAGGTTAAAAGCCCACTCATCTACGGATGAGAAAATCATTTGATCACCTCAGTTAAGCGTTGCCTTATTTAACTTAATCAATAGGGGGGAGAGAGATTGGAGACGTACTATTGAAAGGGCAAGCCCTTCACTGCCTCCCACCCAAATAAAAAAGCCAATTGGCCTTGTACTACAAGAGCCGGTCAAACTCCTTCTCCCTGTTTCCCACCTATCATCCAAAAAAGCGGAGAAATATCAACTTAGTGTTATTATAGTGTATTTCACATTTGTTCAGTCAAACTTAGCCAGAGTTCCAACGCCCTACTTAAAATTCAACTAGAAAGTTACCTACCAAGTACTAATTAGCATTATAAAGTCAGAGCCTACAGCTCCAGGCTTTTCAGTTAGTTGTTCACTAAGATAAGAAAGGACAGTCTTAGCCTTATACAGTTTACCATAAGAAAAGTTAAGGAATCCCATGAAAGCAAGTTTTTTCTTTAGCCCTAGATTCCAGGCAGAACTATTGAGCATAGATAATTTTTCCCCCCTCAGGCCAGCTTTTTCTTTTTTTAAATTTTGTTAATAAAAGGGAGGAGATGTAGTCTCCCCTCCCCCAGCCTGAAACCTGCTTGCTCAGGGGTGGAGCTTCCTGCTCATTCGTTCTGCCACGCCCACTGCTGGAACCTGCGGAGCCACACACGTGCACCTTTCTACTGGACCAGAGATTATTCGGCGGGAATCGGGTCCCCTCCCCCTTCCTTCATAACTAGTGTCCCAACAATAAAATTTGAGCCTTGATCAGAGTAATTGTCTTGGCTACATTCCTTTCTCTCGCCACCTAGCCCCTCTTCTCTTCCAGGTTTCCAAAATGCCTTTCCAGGCTAGAACCCAGGTTGTGGTCTGCTGGCCGGCCACAACACACACACACACACAAAACTCTCTCTCTGTCTCTCTCTCTCTGTCTCTCTCTCTCTCTCTCTCTCTCTGTCTCTCTCTCTCTCTCTCTCTCTCTCTCTCTCTCTGTGTGTGTGTGTGTGTGTGTGTGTGTGTGTGTGTGTACATCATGTGTATGTCTGGCTTCTGAAGAGGCCAAAAGAAGGCATCAGATCTCATGAACCCAGTGTTGAAAATGGTAGGTTACCATGTAGATTCTGAGAATAGAATTCTGGTCCCATGGAAAAGCTACCAGAGCCCAGGATACACCTTAAAGTTGTTGAATTTTCACCTGTTCTTTGGATCTCTCATTCAGGGAGAAACAGAACGAACACACTTGGCTGTACCTAAATTAGGTATTCTGTTACAGTCAGAGTTTTAGGACACAGTGGCGATGAAGACTGTAGCATGAGGGATAAGTTAGCCGAGGATGAAGAGATCTGGGCCTGAGGAAATACTGCTAGACTCAATGGAAAACAGTCAATTGAAGAGGAGAGGAGCAGACTCAGGCTATGTCACAAGCTGCTGTGTAGACAGCAGCACACCAAGAGAGTGGGCCATGGGCCCTGAGGAAACATCACTGGGGTGGGCTTGGGGGGGGGGAGCTGCCATGGAGGACACTGAGCCCTTGACAAGTTTCCCCCTGAAATCTCTTTCTGCTGTTCATTGTCTAGAAAGGCAGGGAGATAGGATATGAAAATAGCAGTTGTACATCTTAATTGGGAGTAAACTCTGCAACTATAAAAAGATTAACTTTTGCTAAAGTGATCCTAAATCAGAAATTATACCCATGCACCTCTCTGCATATCAGTCTTTCCATGGAACTGTACTGAGTGACAATAGGTCAATTCCCATGGTCAGAATTTCATTCTGTCTTAAGTTCCCTTCCGTCTCATTGCTGCTATTGATTGACTAAGCCTAGTCGTTTGTAACACAAACTAATATTAGAGACTTTTATGATTATTTAACGCTACTGTGGGAGTTTTTATTTTATTTTTATTTTTATTTTATTTTTATTATAATGAAAACTATTTCTTCAATAAGATTTAGAAGTCTGTGTAAAATGATAACTTTTAACAAAACGATCAGGAAGCATTGTCCAGGTGGTCGTCATTTCTATCTTCAAGATCTTCTTAGACCAGCACAGACAGTCACTTTTCATTTTAATATTGCATGACATGTCATCCTGTAAATGTGTCCAAATATACCATCTGTCCTGTATTTATGAAGATAAAGTCTTTCCTGTTAGCTACTCAACAGGAAGTCAAAATGTTTCAATGTTATAAAGATAACAGCGTGGATTTCCATAAAGATTTTGGAAGTTTTATTCACTACATACACATGGACTCTGAAAACTGATATGATTTACATTATCATTTCACCTAATTACAACATTATCTATATACTTTGTGAAAAGAGTTAGCTTTGCCAAAAGATGGTAAAAATTGTATCCTTAGTAGAAAACAAACTTTGAAATCAGCATAAGGATCTAACAGTTTCTAGTCTGGCAGTTTTGGTCCCTCTTTAAGAAATGATGCACCAGCTTGAGGTAAGGCAAAGCCTGCCCTGATTTCGACCCCATTATTCTCACTCACGTGCTTCTGTAGGTCCTCCCTCTCCTAGGTTGTAGTAGATTTCAGGTCCCCATTGATGTGGAACTTGTTACTATAGATGTAGAGCAGAGCATTAATTGAGGCAGACTGATGTCTTATACAATAGCCAACTTTATTCAAAGATCAGACACTTGGGTTAAGCAAGGTCACAGAACTGTACACAGTCACAGGGCACCATGCCTGGACACACTTCTTAGCAACACAAGTAAGCAGCAAAGTGTGATGTGGAGAAAACTCACCCCTGTTACACCTGGGAGGGGCATGAAAGCTCATTCCAAGAACAAACCCAGGTTTAGGAAGAACAGAGGTTATAAGGCTAGTCTCATATTCTTAGAATTTTCTGAAAAGCTCTCTGAACTCTTCTCACAACTTGACTCGTGGACTGTGGTCTGACAGTACCTATCTCTTCTCCACCAAAGCCACACACACTCACACACAAACACACACACACACACACACACACACACACCACACACACACACAGCTTCTGATGGTGTTGGCAATATCTGTCATTTCACTTCCAACTAAGCATAGTGTGCAATATTAAAACTGACAGTCTCCATGCTCCCTCCATCACTCCATCAGGATGTAACATGACGTTGACATCAGTGACTCCATCTCTTGCCTTGTTCCTGTTCCCTTTCTCACGGTCACCCATAGACACATCATCACACAAATCCAAATAATAAGCAATAAATTCATTCTGGAGAAATTAAATAAAAATATAGAAAAGAATCTTGGAAAACATATTAGCTCAGGAAAGAAAATGAGGGACAGACTGAAGGAAGAGATCTGTCCTAAAATGGAGTTGACCTCTTGGGAACCATGGCATCCCATAGAGTGAAAAGTTAGATCAAGATGATTTCAGATAATACTGAAAGACTCCGAGAGGAGCCCCTCGCTCAGGCCTCAGGACAATAGCGGACACCCAAGAACTCACGATAGACCGAGCTTGTTGCAAACCACATGAGGCTTTATTCGGGGAAAGCCAGAGCTCTGGGGACGACTCATATCCCACGCAGGGGTAGAGGAGTCGACCTCGAGGGGAAAGAGGACCCAGTTTTTATAGGCCCTCAAGGGGGGGGGGAGGAGAAGGGGGGAGTAGGGGATTTCCAGATCTAAACAATATCTATTCTAAAATGATTGATTCCTCAGGAAATGGGTATGGGAGGGAAACAAGGAAAGAGTCGAATGAAGGTGCAGCACTGGGATTGGCCCTGACTATTGTTGCTGGGGAGATTTTCTGACTCTTTCTCAGCAACCAATATCACAAACACCTGGCAATGGGCTTCATCAGTGGGCACACACATGGGTTCAAGGAATGGTCAAAACATTGGCAGACACACAGGTTCAAGGAGTGGCCAGAGCATTGTGCACCTCTATTTTTCTAAATCAGTGAAGCTAGTTCTGCTAACAATGAAATCTATTTTGCCAATTTCAGGGCTTCTGTGACCTTTTACATTCTGTCAGGATCTTTCAATACCATAAGATCAGATAACCGTTCCGGAGAATAATCTCACATAGGAAACACAAGGATTTCAAAGCACAGAGCTGACAGTTATGCATGTCTCAGAACAGAACTGATACCGGAGTGTTAATAGGCCTGGTGAGTTGACTCAGCAAGGAAAACCACTTGCTGCTACATCTGATGTGGTTTGCTACTCAGAACCTATGGGGAGCCAGGCAAACCCAAGACTTTTTCAGATGCCCTGATGAAAGGACAGAGAGGAACCTTAGTTCTGTGTATGTGTCTTGACATAGCCCATCTAGAGCTGGAGCCCCGGCCTCAAACGAATCATTCTTAAGGTTTCCTGGGGAAACAACTCTGCTCCCTGGGCTGTGGTTGTCAGTCCTAAGGCAGCTATGTCTGAAAATCTCAGATCTGCTGAGATAAAGGGAGACAAGTCGATTATTGGGGCTCACTGCTCAACCAGCCTAACCTGCCCATTTACTAATCTCCAAATTGGTGAATCTCTCTGTCTTAAACCAAAAATGTACAACTGCTAAAGAGCCACAGTCTTGTGAGTTCTCTGGAATCCCTGCACAGGCTTGAACACAGTGTTGGTGGGCTCTACCCCTGCCCATGAGTGCTCAGTCCTGCCCTTCACCACACACAGGAACAGAAACAGGAGGACCATGTGTCAGCAGAGTCATACAACCCTAGCCTGCCATGGTAATCTCTGAAACTGATTGTTGTTGGTGTGTGGGTGGGTGTGCACATGCGTGTGCACACACACACACACATATGTGTATATATATGTGTGTATACATATATATATACACACACACATACACATATGTATATATATATGTGTGTGTGTGTATACATACATATATATGTGTTTTTAAGACAGTATCTCACCATTGACCTCTTCCTTTAACTCAACAGGTATCCTCCTGAATGTCTCGACCTCCCAAGAGCTGGGATGGAAGGCAAGTCCCACCACAAGCAGCTAAGAAGTTGCTATCATTTTGAATCTCCAGTCTTATAAACAAGAGGACCTACATTTCATCTTCCATAGACCCAGGAAGAACTCCAGAAATGTTGATTTGTGCCTATAATCCTGGACACAGGAACATCCACAGATTTTGAAAGCTGGCCAGTCTAGTCGAATCCAGGAACTTCTAACTTTAGAGGAGATCTTGACTGAACAAACTAGGTGCAATGAAAGACCCATGGACACTCAGAGCTGACCTCTGGGCTCAAAAGGCAAGAACATTATGGTGGCAAAGCACAGCTTGCAGACTAGACAGGGAAACAACTGTGATTTCCAGTGTGGGGCATAAGTTCTTAGGCTTTTAAAAGCATTTTTAAGACGTGCAGATAGGAAGAGAGAGGAAGTGGGGATGGGGAGATGGGTAGCTACAGCCAGAGAGGTGCTGGAAGGATCCCTAGTAGGCAGCAGGAAGCTGGAGGCATCAGAGGTGTTGGGGTGTATGTGTGTTGGGGGCTCCACAAAAGCATGCGTATCTAAGCCACAGCCAGGGTTACTATCTGTCTGCTTACAGCTTCCTGTGCCCACATTCTTTGGTTTCTGTCCAGGGTTGCAGCTGGGGATTACTCAGCTTCTGATGACCTTGCCCCTGAGGAATCTGCAGACAATGAATTTAGAAGCCTGGAGCTCCTGCTTGCTCTGTAGATCACCCCACCTAGCCTGTGCAGTGCACTCCCTTACCCTGCCACCACACCCTGCCTCTCCTCACTCACCCCGCCCACCTGCCAGCCATCCAGCCAATCAGTTCCTGGCACTTCCCTTCTTTTTCCCACTCTTTTCCCTTTCCTGTACTTTTCTTCCTGCCCTTCTCAGTTCCCTGGCCTCAGGAGCTTCACATGCTAGGGCACAAAAGACACGTGCAGCTGAGTTCCTTCCTGCCCCACTCTGCAAAGCACTGAGACTTGAGATAAGAGCCCAATCTGTAGGGCACAGGGACCAGGACACAGGGACCAGACTGCAGGGGCTGCGGAGCGGCTCTGAAAGGATCTGGAGAAAGTGGAAATAGAAGTTGGTTTTTATAAGATCAGGAGGAGGAATTGCCTTGAACTCCCAGCCAAGTCTCAAAAACTTTCTGTGGTCGGGACCATCATCAGGAAGTTGCTACATCCACTCCACTAGTGTCTTGGTGACTCGGGAGGTAGAGACAGGCGAATTTCTGAGTTTGAGGCCAGACTGGTCTACAAAGTGAGTTCCAGGACAGCCAGGGCTATACAGAGAAACCCTGTCTCGAAAAACAAAAACAGAAAAACCAAAAAAACCAAAAAACCAAAACCAAACAAACAAAGCAAACCTGGAAGCAGTCCCGAGGTGAAGAGTTTCACGGAAACTTAGTCTCCTGGAACTGTGGCATCCCATAGCACGTATGCTCCAATTTTATCCTTGCGAATGGATCTGTGTGCTTCCTTCCAGTATTGTTTTGTTATAGGTGCCTCCAAGTAATGACTTGCCAAATAACTAAGCAAAATTGAACTTTGCTTCCTGGCCTTCACCAATGCCTGTTGCGCGCGCCCAACTGGCCAGGAAGAACGACGCTGCAACAGGATCCTTCTGCACACGTTTATTCAGTCCTGTTTCTTCTTTCTCTGTATCTCCTTTGTTTATATCTCCCCCGAACCCTGGGCCTCTCACTCTTAAATACTCTCAGTTCCCATCCACGCACAACAGGCCACGCCACCTCACCAGGCACACAGCTTCAGCTAATCAGGGCAGCAGGGGCATATCTCCATCAAAATGTATTCACCCGTATCCTAGTACACCTGCGCAGCTCTCAAGATGTTTGTGGCTTATATGAGGAAGTCAGGTGCAAATCATACGACTTAGCTGCAGTCCCTGGCGCCTTTGGGACTGCCGCCACACCCGCTCCTCACAAATGCCCTAGGTAGTCCTTGAGCTGACACTGGGCTTGGAATTCAGTAAGAATGTTGCCTATTCAGTTACATTCAGAATTGCCTTTAGTATTGTAAGAGAGATAGTGAAAGAAATCAGGCATTACTATACTCTATTACATAGAGTTAGAAATCTCAGGGCAAGCTTAGCAAAGTAAGTTTAGAATTCTTATTATAGTTATATATGGCAGACTACATTACTTATTAGTAGAAAGTCCCCCCACACTATCACTTAGAATAAAAGCCAAGTTTCTCCCATATACAGGAATTTACAATGGTTTAGGAAGTAGATCCAGCTGTGGTTTTAGAGTATTGCATTATTCGTGAGAAGGTTAGCTAGAGCAGAACTCCCTAATTAGAACCATGGCTTAGGTGTGAAAGCCCTTGCCCTGGGAGTGTAAAGACCTCACACCTGGCTTCTAAGACCATAGCTGACCTTAGATAGAGCTACTTTTGTCTCAGTTGTTTTATTGCCCAATTCCTGCCAGTCTTTGTGTTTACATTCCTCTCTTTTGTGTAAGGGTCATTAAGCATCCAGTAACCTCATTGTACCTTGCTGATGTGCCACCTAATTACCCTAGTTTCTTCTGTATAAAAAGTTTGATGCTCAATTTGACATTACATTCAGATCCAACGCACTCTCTTTTGCTGAGTCTGTCACCCCATTCTCACCGACTCTATGCCCATCTGTCCCAGACCCTGATTCCCACAGATTGGGGGGGAGGGGTAATTGACCGGTCCATGGCAGGAAGTGACCAAGACTTCCTGCCCTTTCAGACAGTTAAAATTGTGCCTTTGGCCACCAGAGTCTAGAGAAGAAGCTATGGAGCTGGCTGCTGCTGCCAAGGTCCTTTCCTACCTCTTGGCCCTGTTGTGCCTGCTGTCTGTCTGTCTGTGTTCAGGGATAGCAGGTAAGTTCCTGATACCCTATAGGGACAGAGGGTGATGGAAGCCGGGGGGCGGGGGGGGGGGGGAGGAGGGAACACGGTTTGCCTGTGTTCAAGGATAGCCCTGGAATTTCCAAAGCCTGGGGTGGGGGTGGGGGAGCACAGCTCTCTCTGTCTTGAGCTAGCCAGTGACTTCCTGGGACCTGAACCTGAGAGGAATCCCAGGGGCACAGTGTGGAGGACAGGACCTCCTCAGCCCAGAGACTCTTTTGAAAATAGTCTAGGTCCCAAGTTCTTTGGAGTCCTCTCCCCACCCCTCCCCTCTTTACCAAACCTGGCTCTCTCTTCAGGAGTTCTCTGGTCCTTTTGCTTCTGAACTTCTCAGTGTGCTTAATCAGGTTATAGCACAGGCAACCAACAGCTGCTCCACACATTCGCACCCCTCCCCCCAAAGTCTGGGACTTTTGCTGAAAGAGTTCACTCTGTAGCCCAGGCTAGCCTTGAACTAGAATTTTGCACCCAAATATAAGAATTAAGGGCCTGTGCCACCACACCAAGATTTAGAGCCCACTTGGTGTATGCTGAACCCACCCAGCTCATCTCCCTTCCCTGTCCTGCCTCACTATTCCACTCAGAAAAAGGCTTTAAGTTCTTCCTTCCTTCACAGGGTGACAACAGAGTTAAGTGGTCCTTAGTTGGGCATATGGACGCTTCTGCCCCTGCCCCTGGGCCTGTCTAGACTTCTTCCCCTAGAGGCAGATCAGGTAGTGGGGTTCATTTAGACAGAAGTCAGTTTTTCTGTAAAAGTTAGGACAGTAATAATTCCAATTGGCAAGCTTATTATATGTGCCACACCAGTTGATGACTAGGAGGCCAGGTTTTCTTCCTTCCTTTCTTCCTTTCTTTCTTTCTTTCTTTCTTTCTTTCTTTCTTTCTTTCTTTCTTTCTTTTTTCCTTCTTTCTCTCTCTCTCTCTCTCTCTCTTCTCTTTCTTCTTTCTTTCTTTCTTTTCAAAAGATGAAAATATATTTAATTTCAAAAGATTATGATGATCATGGCCTGTATTTGCCAAACAATTATTAGACATGTCTCATTGTTCCCCTTAATTTATATAATAATCTTCAAATTGTATATTATATTTTTTAAAAAAATATATTTAATCCTTTTTTACAGTCTAGATTTTAGCCCCCTCTGGGTCCACCCTCCAACTGTTATATATTTCATAGATCCTCCTTTCCCCACTTCAAAGAGGGTGTCCCCATCCCCATTGCCCCACACCACCATATGTCTAAACTTTCTAGGGCCTCCAGTCTCATGAGGGTTAGGTGTATCTTCTCTGACTGAACCCAGACCAGTCAGTCCTCTGCTGTATATGTGTTGGGGGCATCACATCAGCTGGTGTATGCTGTCTGGTTGGTGATCCAGTGTCTGAGAGATCTCTGGGGTCCAGCTTAATTGAGATTGCTTGTCCTCTTGTAGGATTGCCCTCTTCCTCAGCTTCGTCCAGCTTTTCTCTAATTTAACCACAGGGGTCAGCAGCTTCTGTACATTGGTTGGGTGCAAATATTTGCATCTGACTCTTTCAATTCCTTTTTGGGTCTTTAAGAGATCAGTCATGATAGGCCCCTTTTTGTAAGCACACCATAGTCTCAGTAATATGGTCAGGCCTTGGGGCCTCCCTTTAAGCTGGATCACAATTTGGGCCTGTCTCTGGACTTCCTTTTCCTCAGACTCTTCTCCATTTTTGTCCCTGCCATTCTTTCAGACAGGTACAATGATGGATGGTCTATGTCTGGAATTTTTTAGATTTAGTGTTTTCTTTGCCTAGTGTATCCTTTTCTTCGGTGGTATTGTCCACTCCTGAGATTCTCTCTGCCTTGGCTTGTATTCTGTTGGTGAAGCTTACCTCTGTAGTTCCTCTTCAAATTCCTAAATTGTTCATTTCAAGATTTCCTTCAGTTTCTCTTTTCTGTGTTGATTCTATTTCCATTTTTAGGTCTTGAACAGTTTATTTGTTTCTTTTAACCGTTTGTGTTTTCTTGAGCTTCTGTAAAGGATTTATTTATATCCTCTTTAAGGATTTCTCTCATCTTTATATAGTTGATTTTAAGGTCTTTTTCTTGTGCTTTGACTGTGCTGGAATATCCAGGGCCTGGTGTGGTGCAATAGCTGGGCTCTCCTGGAGACATATTGTCCTGTGTGTTAGTGATTCTGTTTTTGCTTTCGCATCTAGGCATCTGGGTTTGGGATAATTACAGGTCTAGGTGCTGACGTCTGGACCTTTCTTTTTTGCATTGGGTGATTTGTTCTTGGTTTCTGTTTCCTCTCTGGATTTTGGGGGATTATGATGATTGTGTATTATCTGCTTCCCTGGCCTGCTCAGCTGCTGTGTTCACAGGGAGTGATTGCTGGTATTGGGACTGGAATACTGGAATGAGCTGGCGAAGGGAAGGTCTTTGTGTTCGCTTGGGGATGGGGTCAGAAAGGAAAGGGAGGTCACAATTGGACCTCAGGGGCAAAGGAGAAGTTTAGGTCCACCTTCACCCTACTTCTTGCCCTGGGTAAAGTGATCCCTGTTGTCAGGGTCACAGGGCACTGCTGTAGTTGGGGGTTGGAAATAAGCAGCTAATGGGGTGAGGGAAGTAGCAGGGGAAGACCTGTGGGATCAGTTGGAGGTGAGAACTCGGGGTTGGGACAGGGAGAGCTGCCATAGTGTTCTTAAGAATGAACTGGGGCTGAGACTGGGAGATTGGATATGTGGGAACAGACAAGAAAGAGAAGATCTGCAGGTAGCATACCTGGTTTCTGGCAGGTTCACACCTGTCAATGATGTTTTCACAAAGAGGCTTTGTCCAAAGGTTGGATCCTGGTTAGTCATCAGGAAGAAATTCTAAACATTCAAAATTGATGAACTTCACTTTGGGAAAACAAGCATCATTTTTCTTTCTTGCTTCCATTTTGTCATTGGTGTCCTCTAAAGATTTGGGTCCCTTTGGTGAGTTGTGGTTGTTTTCCTAAATTTGGACCAGTTTTGATCACTGTAAGTTAGTGTTGAGTTATGAGTTATTTCTGTGCTAGTGAGCTCTGCCTGGCAGGCTGTAGATGTCCTCACTGCAGATGTCTCCTGTAGATGTCATCATGGGAGGTTGTCAGTCACACATCTTAGGTTAGAGTTTTACTATGTGAACAGACAGCATGACCTAGACAATCTTATAAAGGACAACATTTAATTGGGGCTGGCTTACAGGTTTATAAGTTTAGTCCATTATCATCAAGGTGGGAGCATGGCATCTATGTAGGCATAGTGCAGGCGGAGCTAAGAGCTCTATATCTTCATCTGAAGGCTGCTAGTGGAAGACTCCCTTCCAGGAACCTAGGAATAGGGTATTAAAGCCCACACTCATAGTGACACACCTACTCTAAGATGACCATACCTCCTAATATTGCCACTCTACTGCTATGGCCTGGAAGACATAAAAGTAATGTTCCTTTAGGTGGAGGCTAGACCAGGTAACTGACACAAGGTCCTGGAGTTTGAAGATGACATTGGGGTACCAGGTGCCTGTGGGGGCCACCCTATGCACCTGCTGAGAGATGTCAACCATAGGGGCATTATAGATGATCCAAGTTAGGTTGTAAGTCTCAAGGGGGGTGTTAGAGGAGGAGCAGCTATTGGTTAAAGGCAAGGCTATTAGAACCACAAGCGTTGCAATTTGATTTTCAAAGGATTGCTTTTTTCATTGACAATCTGCCATCTGGGTATGATGTCCTCTGGGTCTGAAGGAGGGTCTGTGTGGCAAACGTGGGTGTGGTGAGTCCAGTTGGCAATTCAGTCAGCCTTAAGTCCAGTGGGTGTAGATAGCACAACTACACATGATCCTTTCCAGGAGGATTAAAGAGTCTGTTTCTGATGTCTATTCAAGAGCACCCAGTAGCCTATAGGTAATTATGAGGAGTAAGTGGAGGAGCAGCCTCAGAGCTGGCTCTCAGATGTGGCCAGAAGTCTTTCTGGGTATAAGCTAGGGCACTGAGGGAGACAAATATATGTCTAGCAGTCACATTAGCTAATACATTTGATTTTAGCTTGGGAATCATGGGAGGGGGCCTCACATACATGATCTCAAAGGGGATCAGTCCCAAGGTATAGGGCATGTTCTTGACCATATAGTGGGTAGAAGGGAGGAGAGTCACCCAGTCCCTGCCAGTCTCCATGGTTAATATGGTAAGTTTCTCTTTCAGAGTTCTTTTCATCATTTCTACCTGTTCTCAACCTTGGGACCTATAATCCCAATGTAATTTCCATTCACCCCAGTGGTCTTGACCATTCCCTGTGTTCCTTGAGCTGCAAATGATGCACTAAATATTAAAACCGATCTAATGCATCCAGGGAGGTACACGTGCACACTTTTTGCCACCCACCCAAGTGTTTTGGATTCAAGAAGTAAACACACACACACACACACACATACACACTAGCTTATTTTTAATATGCTCTACCTAGTTTAATGGCTGGGTCACTCCTAAATTTCCACGTGGCTAACACACTCCCCTCCAATATTCCTGAGGTAGTACTTATTAAATTTATATTTTACCTTTGCTGCCCTGGTTCCATCTGAGCAGCCCTCCCATTAAGCCCACTTTCCCTTTGCTCCTACATTTTGCCTGCTTCACTCTCCTGCTCCTGATCAGTGTGATGCCCCTCTCATGACTCTCTCCTCCTCTCTCTCCTGCATTTCTTACCCAGTAATCCTATAAGTTCTGCCTCTGTCTCCCTGCCCAGCCCTTGGCTGCTGGCAACTTTATTTCCCAGTCAAAGCCAAGTGAAGTCAGGCTTCCTTTAGCCTATGTGTGGGGCACTGCAAACAGGTTATTGGCTATCATAATTAGTCTAAGAACACAGTCCACTAAGGTGAAGGCAGGTCCATTATCAGAGGTCAACATAGCTGGCATACCATACCTAGGAAGGATATCTCCAAGTATCTTCTTGACCACTGTTTGTGCCAGTTCAAGTGTGCCAGGGAAGGCCTCAGTTGATCCTGAAAAATATCTACAGGTACTAATGTTGGCCTGGATCCGTATTTGCCTGGTTTTACCTCAGTGAAGTTCAACACCAAATGAACTCCTGGTTTGTTGCCTCTCTGTCAGGAACCTTTTTCTTTGGGCTTGTTGTCAGCATTGGGGAGCTTGCTGGTGAGGTATTGCTTCAGAACCTTGGGGCCTATAAGTGCAATGTAATTGAAGGCAATTTATCCCACTAAAGATTTTAGATAAGTAATCTTCAGGTCTGCTTGTTGAAAGAGGGCCTCAATTTCCCCAGTACCCAGATCTAGTGTATGGATGTGAGCAGGTTCTGAGCAAGTGTTTCTGACAGGATTAAGTTACAGTCCCCTGTTATCCACCAGTCTTGTGATTTGTGGCTGTTGTTAACCTAGTTTTTCTGTGCTTTATGTATTCTGGAGTATACTACAGCTTCTCTGGTAGAGTGGATGGCCCAGGATCTGGCAGCCAAAGGGTCAGGGCTGGTGTGGGACTAAGGGTGGCCTTTGCTGCCTCATGGGCCTTCTGATTTCCCTTGGCTTGAGCACAACTGCCCTCTGATGGCTGGATAATTGAATGATTGCTAGCTTTTGAGCAGTAATGAGTCTCAAATTTCTTGCTTGCTTTTAATCATCTTTCCCTCAGTCATAAGCAGCCCCCTCTCCTGATACCCAGTCCCATGGATATTCACAGCGGCAAAGGCATATCTATATTAGTGTAAATATTGACTCGCTCGTCCATGCCCAGGTTTAGGGCATTTTCAGGGCAACTAGCTCTGCTCTTTGGGCCAAAATTCCATCAGATTTGGCTGAGCTGCATGCAGTTCCTGAATCAAACACCACTGCTTCACCCGCATACCTCTGTCTTGTATATAGCTGCTACTGTATCTGTACCAAGTGACCTCAGTGTTCAGTATTGGATAGTCAGATTTCTGGGCCAGGATCCCAATACAGTCATGGAGAGGTCCCCTGAGATCCAGGTCTGGAAGTAAGGAGGCTGAGTTTAGGACCTTACTTGGCAGGAAGCAGATTTGTGGGGGTGCTGAGCAGTAAATCCTGGTAATGAGGCAAGCAAGTGTTGCTTAGTCATTGTTCTGGGGGTTGTTTAAGGATCTCTTTGATGGCATGGGGTGGTGATATATAGTTCATTTCCCTGTGTAAATTTGTCTGTATCTTTGACTTGCAGATTAGTAGCCCTGAGGATCCACAAGTAGTGGCCATTCTGACACTTCTGGGTCTAGTTTCTTTGGCAGGTAGCCAAAGGCCTGTTTTATGGCCCTAGTAACAGGCCTAAGATTCATTTCGCTATGCCTGTCCTCTAATCCACAAAGAGGTGAAAAGGCTTAGTCATATCAGGCAGTCCTAGGGCAGGAGCCATCAATAAAGACTTTTTATGTCCATTGAAAGAGTCCTCCTGAGCTTCAGTCCATTTGTAAGTCTCTTTCTTTGGTGATTTCATAATCCATAAATGACACAAATCTGTTAGCCCGAGGAACAAGCAGACCTTCTGCCTTGATATCACAGTAGGGGGTTTCAGAAGAGTCTCTTTTCTGGCCTCTGACAGCCATCATTGTACCCCCTTCAGAATATAGCCGAAGTATGTTACCTTATGTTGACACTGTTGATCCTTTTTGGCTGATGCTTGGTACCCCAGAACACCAAGATGCACCAGTAAGTCTTCTTTGTTTCGCTGACATTCTTCTAGGATCTCTGTTAACCACTAATAGGTCATCTACACATTGCAGGAGGGTGGTCTTGGAGTGTACCCGCCAGTATTCACTCAGGTCCTCATGTAGGGCCTCGTTGAAGATGGTGGCTGAATTCTTGAATCCCTGGGGTAGCCAGGTCAGATGAGTTGTCCATTTAATTCTTTGTCAAGATCATGCCATTCAAAGGCAAATAGCAGCTGGCTTTTAGGTCCTCGGGGTAGACTAAAGAAAGCATCTTTAAGATCTAATATGGTCTACTACTGAGGGCCAGCCCCAGCATGGGGTGTTTCATCTTTTTTGTCAGTTCTTCTTGAGGCAACAGAGGAGGAAGAGAGTAGCCAGAGGGTAAGACTTTGTCTAAAGAGTTTCTGGGTTAAGACTTTGTCTTATGAGGAATTTAAGTTTGCTGTATAATAAAACAGTTTACTTATCTAAGTCTAAGTTACTATGCTATTGTAGCTGACCTGCCTTCTGTGATCCTTTGAGACCAGAAACTGCAGTCTCTGGCACTTAGCACCTCATCCTAAATCAGCAGGGGATTAAGTAAAGGATTAATTGCTAGAGCCCTTTCCCTATTGTTCAGATGTCCCTTGCTTGTCAGGCTAGGGGGAAGTTTAGATCAATAAACTTCTATTGAACTAGGAGAAGAGAATAACACTCACAGAAGGGAAAACTTTTACATAAGCAAATATGCATAATCTCACATAAATTCATATTCAGCTTCATTCATGCTCATTTATTCATTTTCATTCAAACCCAGTTGGGCCCAGCTTGCATGCATTCTCACAATTTCATACTTACACACACACACACACACACACACACACACACACACACACACACACACATATACATACTCACATTTACATACTTACACACACATCCATACTTACATATGCATATGAAGCAAAAGACCAAGCACCAGTGCAAAAAGAACTCACTCATTCTGGATGAAAAATGTGCTCCAATCTTTATTACATAGAGAAAGAAAAGGCTTCTTTATTTTTTTTTTTAAATTTTTTATTGAGTATTTATTTCATTTATATTTTCACTGCTATCCCAAAAGTCCCCCACATGCTTCCCCACCAACTCCCCCACCCACCTGTGAGGAGCTGGTGTGGCAGCAGTCCCAAGTTGGCGCCCGGGACTGCAGCTAAGTCTTATGACTTGCACCTGATTTCCTCATACACCTGAAAATAAGCCACAACCATCGAGAGAGCTGTGTAGGTGCACCAGGATACTGGCGAATCCATTTTGGTGGAGACATGCCCCTGCTGCCCTGATTAGCTGAAGCTGTATGCCTGGTGAGGTGAGGTGCCCTGCTGTGAGTGGATGAGGACTGAGAGTATGTAAGAGTGAGAGGCCCGGGGTTAGAGAGAGAGATAAAGTTGAGAGAGAAAAAGTTGAAGCGAGGGAGATGAAGACAGAAGTTTGCTGAATAAAGTGCTGTTAGAAGGACTGGCAGTCATGTTGTTCTTGCTGGTCTAGAGTGGACACGACACCCACCCACTCCTACTTCTTGGCCCTGTCGTTCCCCTGTACTGAGGCACATAAAGTTTACATGACCAATGGGCCTCTCTTTCCACTGATGGCTGATTAGGCCGTTTTCTGATTCATATGCAGCTAGAGACACGAGTTCAGGGGGGTACTGGTTAGTTCATATTGTTGTTCCACCTATAGGATTGCAGATTCCTTTCGCTCCTTGGGTACTTTCTCTAGCTCCTCAATTGGGAACCCTGTAATCCATCCAATAGCTGACTGTGAGCATCCACTTCTGTGTTTGCTAGGCCCCAGCATAGTCTCACACTACTCAGAATGGCTAAGATCAAAATCAAGCTGCTAACGTGTGCTCTCTCTAGTTTTTTTTGGAGGCACTCAGAGCTATGAGTTTTCCTCTTAGAAATGCTTTCATTGTGTGACATAAATTTGGGTATGTTGTGGCTTCATTTTCATTAAACTCCAAAAAGTCCTAAATTTCTTTCTTTATTCCTTCCTTGACCAAGGTATCATTGTGAAGAGTCTTGTTAAGTTTCCACGTGAATGTTGGCTTTCTATTATTTATTTTGTTATTGAAGATCTGCGTTAGTCCATGGTGATCTGATAGGATGCATGGGACAATTTCAATATTTTTGTATATGTTGAGGCTTGTTTTGTGACCAGTTATGTGGTCAATTTTGGTGATGATACCATGAGGTGCTGAGAAGAAGGTATATCCTTTTGTTTTAGGATAAAATGTTCTGTAGATATCTGTTAGATCCATTTGTTTCATAACTTGTGTTAGTCTCACTGTGTCCCTGTTTAGTTTCTGTTTCCATGATCTGTCCATTGGTGAAAGTGGTGTGTTGAATTCTCCCACTATTATTGTGTGAGGTACAATGTGTTCTTTGAGCTTTATTAAAGTTTCTTTAATGAATGTGGCTGCCCTTGTATTTGGAGCATAGATATTCAGAATTGAGAGTTCCTCTTGGAGGATTTTACCTTTGATGAGTATGAAGTGCCCCCCCTTGTCTTTTTTGATAACTTTGGGTTGGAAGTCGATTTTATTCGATATTAGAATGGCTACTCCAGCTTGTTTCTTCAGACCATTTGCTTGGAAATTTGTTTTCCAGCCTTTCACTCTGAGGTAGTGTCTGCCTTTTTCCCTGAGATGGGTTTCATGTAAGCAGCAGAATGTTGGGTCCTGTTTGTGTAGCCAGTCTGTTAGTCTATGTCTTTTTATTGGGGAATTGAGTCCATTGATATTCAGAGATATGAAGGAAAAGTAATCGTTGCTTCCTATTATTTTTGTTTTTAGAGTTGGCATTCTGTTTTTGTGACTGTCTTCTTTTTGGTTTGTTGAGGGATTGCCTTCTTGCTTTTCCTAGGGCATGGTTTCCATCCTTGTATTGTTTTTTTTCTGTTATTATCCTTTGAAAGGCTGGATTCATGGAAAGATATTGTGTGAATCTGGTTTTGTCATGGAAAACTTAGGTTTCTCCATCTATGCTAATTGAGAGTTTGGCTGGGTATAGTAGCCTGGGCTGGCATTTTTGTTCTCTTAGGGTCTGTATAACATCTGTCCAGGATCTTCTGGCTTTCATAGTCTCTGGTGAAAAGTCTGGTGTAATTCTGATAGGCTTGCCTTTGTATGTTACTTGACCTTTTTCCCTTACTGCTTTTAATATTCTATCTTTATTTAGTGCATGTGTTGTTCTGATTATTATGTGTTGGGAGGAATTTCTTTTCTGATCCAGTCTATTTGGAGTTCTGTATGCTTCTTGTATGTTCATGGTCATCTCTTTCTTTAGATTAGGGAAGCTGTCTAAGTTAGGGTTTACTGCTTCGAACAGACACCATGACCAAGGCAAGTCTTATAAAAAACAACATTTCATTGGGGTTGGCTTACAGGTTCAGAGGTTCAGTCTATTATCATCAAGGTGGGAGCATCCAGGCAGGCATGGCACAGTAGGAGCTGAGAGTTCTGTCTTCATCCAAAGGCTGCTAGTGGAAGACTGACTTCCACGCAACAAGGGTGAGGATCTTATACCCACACTCACAGTGACACACCCATTCAAACCAGGTCACACCTATTCCAACAAGGCCACACCTTCAGATGGTGCCACTCCCTGGTCCAAGGATATACAAACCATCACAGAAGCTTTCTTCTATAATTTTGTTGAAGATATTTACTGGCCCTTTAAGTTGAAAAATCTTCATTCTCATTCACTCCTATTATCTATAGGTTTGGTCTTCTCATTGTGTCCTGGATTTCCTGGATGTTTTGAGTTAGGATCTTTTTGCCTTTTTATTTTCTTTGATTGTTGTTTCCATGTTCTGTATGTAATCTTCTGCATCTGAGATTCTCTCTTCCATCTCTTATATTCTGTTGTTGATGCGTGCATCTATGGTTCTTCATTTCTTTCCTAGGGTTTCTATCTTCAGAGTTGTTTCCCTTTGGGTTTTCTTTATTGTTTCTACTTCCACTTTTAAATCTTGGATGGTTTTGTTTTATTCCATCACCTGTTTAGCAGTATTTTCCTGTAATTCTTTAAGGGATTTTTGTCCTTCCTCTTTAAGGCCTTCTACCTGTTTAGTCATGTTCTACTGTATTTCTTTAAGTGAATTATTTTTTTAATATATTTATTAGGTATTTTCCTCATTTAAATTTCCAATGCTATCCCAAAAGTCCCCCATACACCCCCCCCCCACTTCCCGACCCACCCACTCCCACGTTTTGGCCCTGGCATTCCCCTGTACTGGGGCACATAAAGTTTGCAAGTCCAATGGGCCTCTCTTTCCAGTGATGGCTGACTAGGCCATCTTTTGATACATATGCAGCTAGAGTCAAGAGCTCTGGGGTACTGGTTAGTTCATAATGTTGTTCCACCTATAGGGTTGCAGATCCCTTTAGCTCCTTGAGTACTTTCTCTAGCTCCTCCATTGGTGGCCTAGCACTTCTTAAATGTTTTAAATTATTGGATGTATCCCCGGATATGGCAGTCTCTAGATGGTCCATCCTTTCGTCACAGCTCCATACTTTGTCTCTGTAACTCCTTCCATGGGTGTTTTGTTCCCAATTATAAGAAGGGGCAAAGTGTCCACACTTTGGTCTTCGTCCTTCTTGAGTTTCATGCATTTAGCACATTGAATCTTATATTTTGGGCATTCTAAGTTTCTGGGCTAATATCCACTTATCAGTGAGTACATATTGTGTGAGTTCCTTTGTGATTGGGTTACCTCACTCAGGATTATGCCCTCTAGGTCTATCCATTTGCCTAGGAATTTCATAAATTCATTCCTTTTAATAGCTGAATACTACTCCATTGTGTAAATGTACCACATTTTCTGAATCCATTCCTCTGTTGAGGGGCATCTGGGTTCTTTCCAGCTTCTGGCTATTATAAATAAGGCTTCTATGAACATAGTGGAGCATGTGTCCTTCTTACCGGTTGGGACATCTTCTGGATATATGCCCAGGAGAGGTATTGCGGGATCCTCCGGTAGTACTATGTGCAATTTTCTGAGGAACCGCCAGGCTGATTTCCAGAGTGGTTGTACAAGCTTGCAATCCCACCAACAATGGAGGACTGTTCCTCTTTCTCCACATCCTCGCCAGTATCTGCTGCCACCTGAATTTTTGATCTTAGCCATTCTGACTGGTGTGAGATGGAATCCCAGGGTTGTTTTGATTTGCATTTCCCTGATGATTAAGGATGTTGAACATTTTTTCAGGTGCTTCTCAGCCATTCGGTATTCCTCGGGTGAGAATTCTTTGTTCAGTTCTGAGCCCCATTTTTTAATGGGGTTATTTGATTTTATGGAGTCCACCTTCTTGTGTTCTTTATATATATTGGATATTAGTCCCTTATCCGATTTGGGATAGGTAAAGATCCTTTCCCAATCTGTTGGTGGTCTTTTTGTCTTATTGACGGTGTCTTTTTCCTTGCAGAAGCTTTGCAATTTTATGAGGTCCCATTTATCGATTCTCGATCTTATAGCACAAGCCATTGCTATTGTATTCAGGAATTTTTCCCCTGTACCCATATCGTCGAGGCTTTTCCCTACTTTCTCCTCTATAAGTTTCAGTGTCTCTGGTTTTATGTGGAGTTCCTCAATCCACTTAGATTTTACCTTAGCACATGGAGATAGGAATGGATCAATTTGCATTCTTCTACATGATACCTGCCAGTTGTGCCAAAACAATTTGTTGAAAATGCTGCCTTTTTTTTGCACTGGATGGTTTTAGCTCCCTTGTCAAAGATTAAGTGAACATAGGTGTGTGGGTTCATTTCTGGGTCTTCAATTCTATTCCATTGGTCTACTTGTCTGTCGCTATTCCAGTACCATGCAGTTTTTATCACAATTGCTCTGTAGTACAGCTTTAGGTCAGGCATGGTGATTCCACCAGAGGTTCTTTTATCCTTGAGAAGAGTTTTTACTATACTAGGTTTTCTGTTATTCCAGATGAATCTGCTGATTGCCCTTTCTAATTCGTTGAAGAATTGAGTTGGAATTTTGATGGGGATTGCATTGAATCTGTAGATTGCTTTTGGCAAAATAGCCATTTTTACAATGTTGATCCTGCCAATCCATGAGCATGGGAGATCTTTCCATCTTCTGAGATCTTCTTTAATTTCTTTCTTCAGAGACCTGAAGTTCTTATCGTACAGATCTTTCACTTCCTTAGTTAGAGTCAAGCCAAGGTATTTTATATTATTTGTGACTATTGAGAAGGGTGTTGTTTCCCTAAGTTCTTTCTTACCCTGTTTATTCTTTGTGTAGAGAAAGGCCATTGACTTGTTTGAGTTAATTTTATATCCAGCTACTTCACCGAAGCTGTTTATCAGGCTTAGGAGTTCTCTGGTGGAAGTTTTAGGGTCACTTATATATACTATCATATCATCTGCAAAAAGTGATATTATGACTTCTTCCTTTCCAATTTGTATCCCCTTGATCTCCTTTTGTTGTCTAATTGCTCTGGCTAGGACTTCAAGTACAAGGTTGAATAGGTAGAGAGAGGACAGCCTTGTCTAGTCCCTGATTTTAGTGTGATTGCTTCCAGCTTCTCACCATTTGTTTATATACTGGATTATGTTGATGGATTTCCGTATATTGATCCATCCCTGCATCCCTGGGATGAAACCTACTTGGTCAGGATGGATGATTGTTTTGATGTTTTCTTGGATTCGGTTAGCAAGAACTTCATTGAGTATTTTTGCATCGATATTCATAAGGGAAATTGGTCTGAAGTTCTATATCTTTGTTGGGTCTTTTTTGGTTTAGGTATCAGAGTAATTGTGGCTTCATAGAATGAGTTGGGTAGAGTACCTTCCATTTCTATTTTTTGGAATAATTTGTGAAGAACTGGAATTGGGTCTTCTTTGAAGGTCTGATAGAACTCTGAACTAAACCCATCTGGTCCTGGGCTTTTTTTGGTTGGGAGACTATTAATGGCTGCTTCTATTTCTTTAGGGGATATAGGACTGTTTAGATCATTAACCTGATCTTGATTTAGCTTTGGTACCTGGTATCTGTCTAGAAACATGTCCATTTCATCCAGGTTTTCCAGTTTTGTTGAGTATAGCCTTTTGTAGAAGGATCTGATGGTGTTTTGGATTTCTTCAGGATCTGTTGTTATGTTTCCCTTTCCATTTCTGATTTTGTTAATTAGGATGCTTTCCCTGTGTCCTCTAGTGAGTCTGGCTAAGGGTTTATCTATCTTGTTGATTTTCTCCAAGAACCAGCTCCTTGATTGGTTGATTCTTTGAATAGTTCTTCTTGTTTCCATTTGGTTGATTTCACCCCTGAGTTTGATTATTTCCTGCCTTCTACTCCTCTTGGGTGAATTTGCTTCCTTTTGTTCTAGAGCTTTTAGGTGTGTTGTCAAGCTGCTAATGTGTGCTCTCTCTAGTTCCTTTTTGGAGGCACTCAGAGCTATGAGTTTTCCTCTTAGGAATGCTTTTATTGTGTCCCATAAGTTTGGATATGTTGTGGCTTCATTTTCATTAAACTCCAAAAAGTCCTTAATTTCTTTCTTTATTCCTTCCTTGACCAAGTTATCATTGAGAAGAGTGTTGTTCAGTTTCCACATGAATGTTGGCCTTCTATTATTTATTTTGTTATTGAAGATCAGCGTTAGTCCATGGTGATCTGATAGGATGCATGGGACAATTTCAATATTTTTGTATATGTTGAGGCTTGTTTTGTGACCAATTATGTGGTCAATTTTGGAGAAGGTACCATGGGGTGCTGAGAAGAAGGTATATCCTTTTGTTTTAGGATAAAATGTTCTGTAGATATCTGTTAAGTCCATTTGTTTCATCACTTCTGTTAGTTTCAATGTGTCCCTGTTTAGTTTCTTTTTCAATGATCTGTCCATTGGTGAAAGTGGTGTGTTGAAGTCTCCCACTATTATTGTGTGAGGTGCAATGTTTGCTTTGAGCTTTACTAAAGTTTCTTTAATGAATGTGGCTGCCCTTGTATTTGGAGCATAGATATTCAGAATCGAGAGTTCCTCTTGGAGGATTTTACCTTTGATGAGTATGAAGTGCCCCTCCTTGTCTTTTTTGATTATTTTGGGTTGGAAGTCGATTTTGTTAGATATTAGAATGGCTACTCCAGCTTGTTTCTTCATACCATTTGCTTGGAAAATTGTTTTCCAGCCTTTCATTGTGAGGTAGTGTCTATCTTTTTCTCTGAGATGAGTTTCCTGTAAGCAGCAAAATGTTGGGCCTTGTTTGTGTAGCCAGTTTGTTAGTCTATGTCTTTTTATTGGGGAGTTGAGTCCATTGATATTAAGAGATATTAAGGAAAAGTAATTGTTGCTTCCTGTTATTTTTGTTGTTAAAGTTGGCATTCTGTTCTCGTGGCTGTCTTCTTTTAGGTTTGTTGAAGGATTACCTTCTTGTTTTCTCTAGGGCATGCTTCCCGTCCTTGTATTGGTTTTTTTCTGTTATTATCCTTTGGAGGGCTGGATTCGTGGAGAGATAATGGGTGAATTTGTTTTTGTCGTGGAATACTTTGGTTTCTCCATCTATGGTAATTGAGAGTTTGGCTGGGTATAGTAGCCTGGGCTGGAATTTGTGTTCTCTTAGTGTTTGTATAATATCTGTCCAGGCTCTTCTGGCTTTCATAGTCTCTGGTGAAAAATCTGGTGTAATTCTGATAGGCTTGCCTTTATATGTTACTTGACCTTTTTCCCTTACTGCTTTTAGTATTCTATCTTTATTTAGTGCATTTGTTGTTCTGATTATTATGTTTTGGGAGGAATTTCTTTTCTGATCCAGTCTATTTGGACTTCTATAGGCTTCTTGTATGTTCATGGGCATCTCTTTCTTTAGATTTGGGAAGTTTTCTTCAAAGATTTTGTTGAAGATGTTTGCTGGTCCTTTGAGTTGAAAACCTTCATTCTCATCCACTCCTATTATCTGTAGGTTTGGTCTTTTCATTGTGTCCTGGATTTCCTGGATGTTTTGAGTTAGGATTTTTTGCATTTTACATTTTCTTTGATTGTTGTGCCGATGTTCTCTATGGAATCTTCTGCACCTGAGATTCTCTCTTCCATCTCTTGTATTCTGTTGCTGATGCTCGCATCTATGGTTCCAGATTTCTTTCCTAGGGTTTCTATTTCCAGCGTTGCCTCACTTTGGGTTTTCTTTATTGTGTCTATTTCCCTTTTTAGGTCTTGGATGGTTTTATTCAATTCTATCACCTGCTTGGTTGTGTTTTCCTGCAATTCTTTAACGGATTTTTGTGCTTCCTCTTTAAGGCCTTCTACCTGTTTAGCAGTGTTCTCCTGTTTTTCTTTAAGTGAGTTATTAAAGTCCTTCTTGATGTCCTCTACCATCATCATGAGATAGGCTTTTAACTCCGGGTCTAGCTTTTTGAGTGTGTTGGGGTGCCCTGTACTGGGCAAAGTGGGAGTGCTGGGTTCTAATGATGGTGAGTGGTCTTTGTTTCTGTTAGTAAGATTCTTACATTTCCCTTTCACCATCTGGTGATCTCTGGAGTTAGTTGTTATAGTTGTCTCTGGTTAGAGATTGTTCCTCTGGTGATTCTGTTAGCCTCTATCAGCAGACCTGGGAGACTAGCGCTCTCCTCTGAGTTTCAGTGGTCAGAGCATTCTCTGCAGGCAAGCTCTCCTCTTACAGGGAAGGTGCACAGATAGCTGGCGTTCAGACCTCCCTCCTGGCAGAAGATGAAGGCCCAAAACAGGACCTGTCCCAGATGCTGTGTTGCTTTGGCCTGTCACAGAAGCTGTTAGCTTCTGTAGTCCACACTCTCACCTGTGCAGACTACTTTCGGAGGAGTCTTGGAACCAAGATGTCTCCCACCGATGCTAAGGCAATGCCTGCCAGGGGCGGGCAGACACCTATCCTCTGGCCGGGAAGGTGTCAGATGTCTGGAGCCCGAAAAGGGGGCTACCTCAGAAGCTCTGGCTCCCACCTGTCCCAGAAGCTGTTAGCTTCTGTAGTCCACACTCTCACCTGTGCAGACTACTTTCGGAGGAGTCCCGGATCCAAGATGGCTCCTGCCGATGCTGAGGCAAAGCCCTCCAGGGCCGGGCGGACACCTATCCTCTGGCCGGGAAGGTGTCCAGATGTCTGTACTCTGAAAAGGGGGCTGCCTCAGAAGCTCTGTGGCTCCTGCCTGTCCCAGAAGCTGTTATCTTCTGTAGTACACACTCTCACCTGTGCAGACTACTTTCGTTGGAGTGCGGATCAAAGATGGCTCCCGCCGATGCTGAGCGGCTTCTTTCTTTTTAATGCTAAATGAATGAAACCCATGTTTGTAAGAAAAAGCTTTGTTTATTTTAATAAGACTAAACCTGCCTTGTTCTTTCCATGGGACCTGTTCTGTCCCATGGCAAGGAGAAGCCTGCCTGCTCCTTCTGCTCTCTGTCACATCTTTTTTCCTCTTTCCCTCTGTATTCTGTACATTGCTCTCTTAGTATTTTATGTTACCTATAGTTTCTAAGTTACTCCACTCTGCATTCTCTTTCTAATCTAAAGTGTTCGGTCTAAAAACTTCTCCTCAGCTCAGTTCTTCTCTTAGCTCAGTTCTTCTCACCTCCATTCTTCTCACCCCACTCCCTCAGTTCTGACTCTTCTCTTTGTCCTCAGCTCTTAAACATCATTCAGAATACTTGATCACGTTAAAAAGTCCATCAAAAGTTCACACAGAAAATCAAATCATAAATTGAATTAGAAGTTTAGAGCAGAGAATGTTTACATGCATATCCATTAGGAGTGATTATCTAGCTAAACATCCATCACTTGTCTCAGCTCCACAGGTTCACCAAGTGTTTAAAACCATAACTAAGTTATAAGTGAAGTTTGGTATAGATAAACCCAGTCAATATTTTATCTTCTGTCCTAGCACCTATAATAAATCATTAGTTCTCTTTTTATGACCTCTGGTTAATTGTTTTACAACCTCTTGGAATGTGCCCTGAGTAGGAGAAAGTCTGGTTACCATCTAATAGATGGTGACACTTGAGAGACTGACAGAGTTCTCAATGCAGCTTTGAGTATCAGAAAAGGACCTAGTAGCAGTCCCATTAATAAAAGAGCTTAATAATCACAGATATAATTTTAGGAATTTTTATAGGATCATCATTAATACTTAAGCCATCTATTTGTCTATATAGCATCACTACAAGATAGTGCATCTTCGTGGATCTGCAGAGATCTGCTCCAGAGGGTTGTGCTCCTACTTAGTGATTGTTATGTATGTTTAATAATAACAAGAAAGCATATTAATAGCAGGAATCTTTCCTAAAATGAGTCCCTCACAGCCTTGCTTAATGAGGGCTCACCTGTCCCAGATTATATAATAATTCGAGGCAGGCCACTTCAGGATGATCACCTGCTAGTTATTACCTTGTCCCATTATGGCTTCTGACAGTCTACCAGGTTTTGGACAGCTCCAGTGAACTCAAGAGATTGTATGGCTACACACCATGGGGTGGATGTCCATACCTCCCTTATTGACCTCTTGAAGGTCCTGCACGAGCCTATAATCATTTGGGTTAGGTTTTTTAACTGGCAGGAGCAGAGTGTTCCAAGGAGCCTGGTACGGTCCCCAAATCTCTAAGCTTTGTAATACAGGGATTGATTCCCTTCTTGGCTTCCTCTGTCATATCTTTTAACCTGAGCTGGGGTAGCCCCTGGTTTTAATTCTATCAAAATAAGGGTCTCGATGAGCTTCCTGTCCCATTCACCCAGTCACTGCTCACCCTGAGGGAAACTGTGGCAGCCATGTGGAGATTCCTTCTCCAGTGGGCTTCGTGAGAGAGAGAGAGAGAGAGAGAGAGAGAGAGAGTGTAGTCTATATTAATCTTCTAAACATAAAATGAGACCTGTATTGGCTCCCAATCTTGACTTGTGATGGAGTTCTCCTTGGGATCAAACATGTTTTAGGTCCTGATTACTGTTAGCAAGTCTCTTCCTAGTTGGAAGTAGGGACTTTCAGGCATGACTAGGAAGATGTGGGATACCCATCCTATCTCGAGGTCCACTATTCTTTGGTTAGTCCATGTGTATTGATTGATGCCTGTGGCCCCTATAACCATGACTTTTTGTTTGATGATTGTCCATGAGACTCTGTTAGAACCGAATGATAGGCTATTGTGTCTACTAGAAACTTGATGGGTTTTCCCTCCAGTATAATGGTTACTCTAGGTTTGGGAAGTGGCCAGTGTTGGTAGATGGAAGGAGAGGAGAGAAGGAAGTCTGCATCTCCTCTATCCTGCACAAAAGTGGGGGTGGCAGTTGGTTTAGATTTCTCTGTTTTGTCTTCTTAACCACTAGGATGTGTTTTAGTCAGGTGGGTAGGTTGTATTTGATGTCTTTCCAGGTGGTAATGTAGGGGATTTGGGGTAAGTGTGTGGTCCAAGTATAGATGACATCCTTGACTTTCTGTAACATGAGGGGGTCCTATGTCCCTTCAGGTGGCCAGCCAACATGGAAAGCTGTCCACTCCCACCTGGCAATAATGGTTAGTCTGTCCATCCTACCATCTGGTCCTAGTTCTAAAGTTTTTAAACCTATCCAGGAAAAGCACTGGGGGAAGGGAGACATCTGGGTCTGTTCCATCCTTCTAACTTCCACACAAGAAATAAATCAGACACAATTTAAATAAACAGCCAAAGAACACAGAAATAAGAATGCCGATTTGTATACAGTAGCAAAAGTGAAAGTGAGATGATGACAAAGTGGGCAGGAATCAAAATGTCGCTCTAAAGAAATTAGGGGATCTAATCCCTTACTCATGGGTCTGGTAGGTCTCCTGGCATTGCTGACTCTTGGGGGTCCAGTGCATCTGCTGCTGTCCCCTGTGGCAGTGCTAAATCACAGGTTTACAGATTTACTAGAGTTAAAATAGGCAGACACTCAGACAATCATTATCCAGAGAATACATAACAATCAGTCTTTGACTTTAAAGGTTGGGGGTCCTAGTGGGGGGTCAAGAGGGTCCCAAATGAGCCACCAATATTATGCCCAGATTGCATGGTTCCCATAGAACACCAGATTCCACCAGGAATTCAACTCATATGCCAAAGGATAGAGTCTTTATTCAAGCTCAAGCTTGTACCCTCCAATCTCTCCAATGCAGTGGTTGGGTGTGGAAGCTCCCAAGCTGGTGAAGCTTTGCCTTTTCATCACAGTTACAGCAGGGTAGGTGTCGCATCCACTCTTGACCAGCAAGAACGACACGACCACCAGTTCTTCTAACAGCAGTTTATTCAGCAAACTTCAGTCTTCATCTCTCTCGCTTCATCTTTTTCCTCATCTTTCTCCTGAAATCCGGGCCTCTCACTCTTATATACTCTCAGTCCCCATCCACTCACAGCAGGCCACATCACCTCACCAGGCACACAGCTTCAGCCAATCAGGGTGGCAGAGGCATGTCTCCACCAAATATGGACTTGTTTAAACCGCCAGCATCATGGTGCACCTGTGCAGCTCTCATGCTGGTCGTGGCTTATTTTCAGGTGTACGAGGAAGTCAAGTGCAAGTCATAAGACTTAGCTGCAGTCCCGGGCACCTTCTTGGGTCTGCTGCCACACCCGCTCCTCACAGGTAGGTGCTTTCCAATTTAGCAGTTACTTGATTGGTTAACATTTAAAAATTGTAGCTTGGAACATTTCTATGGGTTAGCAATGATTTCAGCTAGTTATGAATAATTATGGTTAACTAGAGTAATCTTTTTCAAAACATCTGAAATATTAGATACTTTCTTCTTTGGAGCTGATTGGTGGTTATTAAGGGTGGAATGGCTATTTTAGGAAAGTTATGGCTGTTGATATGGGTGTCTTGGTTCCTGGAATATGCTGTGGTTTTTCCCGTAACTGATCTCAGCTTGAGGACAAGCATAACATAAGATGGAGACTAAATACAAAATGGAGTTTGTAACACATGACTGGGCCCTTCAGATCTCTGTTCTTTCCTTTCTCCATCATCATCCTCAGCACTGGGTTCTCTATTTTTGTTGAAAACTGGTGTCATCTTTAGGGACAAATTCCTTTTCCAATGCAGTGGAGAGTTTCCCCCATTCACTGTGCTCTGCCTTCATCTTCCTCCAAGGACAAGCAGCCTGAAGCTGCCACTATTGTTTAGATAGACCATCTTCCTGGTCCACTGCTCCTTCTTTAACCACATGCTGTCCATACATTGATTGACCCAGCTCCTAAACCCAGTTTGTACTAGAGAAAATTTGTGCTCCTTTTAGCATATGCACTTTAATCTGAGGGCCTTGATGGCTTTTTGTTCACAACCAAAGTGAGAGTTCTGTGGCTGCAGACAATTTGTTTTCATGTCCATCACACTTTTTTATGATGTGCGAAAGAACCTCAGGCAATCAAAAGGAATGAACCTCAAAAGTTTAGGTATAGGAGTTGGAAGAAATTGTGAAGAATTTAAAATGGTAGAGGAGGCAGTTGGGAGAAGCAGAGTGAAAGTGGTTGAGCCTCTTCTCTCTCTGTCTTTCTCCCCTGTCCCTTCACCTCTCCTGCCCTCCATGCCTCTCCTCTCTCTCCACCCTTTCATAAGGCTATTCTTCGTTCCATAGGTAGAAACTTTCTCTGAGTCACTTACTCCCTGCCCCTAACTTCACTGAATGTTTTCTTCACAGTGGCTGCTTCTCTTTGCTACAGCTTCAAGGTTGACAGGTCAGAGTCTGGAAAGTGGAGGAATGAAGTCCACGGCCATCTGAACAGAAAGACTTTTTTTCTCTACAAGGATAACAAGTGTCATTCCATTGGTGCTCATGAGAACAGTATGAATGCCACAAACATCTGTGAAAAACAGCTTGAAACTCTGAAACATGGAATTGACATTTTCAAAGGGATGATACTTCAGAGGTTGGAGGAAGAATTCAACACAATCAGAGGTAAGTTTCAAATGGTCCCATAGGGCTGGAGATGTAGCTCAGTGGTAGAGTGTTTGCCAGCATGTATGAAGTCTTAGATTCAATCCTCACTGCTACAAAATAAGTAAAAGAACATATCAGACAGCCCTGCCCCCACAGGAAACAACAGGGGTACATGTTAGGGACGTTCACTGTTTTAACAGAGGGGAAAAAAAAGAATCACTTTTAGTCCTATCTAAGCAGCAGCAAGGGCAAAATGTAGAGGGTAACGCAAGGTCAGTGGATGGGAAGGGCCGATCAGTAGAAAGATAAGATTCACCAAGGCCAGAAGCTAATCTCTTTCCAATGGACATAGAGCCCCTCACTCTGCAGACTGAGATGTGTGGCCAGTATGAAGTAGACAAACATTTCACAGGATACTCCATTGTTAGCCTCAATGGAAAGAACATGTTCCATGTTGACACAAGCACTGGCAACTGGACCCAACTGGATCCTAGATTCGAGAAGATTATAGAAATGTGCAAGAAAGACAAGGTTGTAGCTGCCTTCTTCGAGAAGGCTACAGAGGGGTGACTACAGGACCTGGCTTGATGAGCTCAAGTTGCACTGGAAAGAACATCTGGAGCCTACAGGTAACTGGGAAAATGGGGCAAAAGCTATCTCCATATTTTGGGGTGGTGAGAGTGGATCTGGAAGGAGTGAGGAGGAAAATGTGTGCCATAAAAATCAAAATATATGTATGTAGGCAAGACAGTCTCTGTGAACAAATTTACTATGTTTAGAAATATCTTTTTTAAAAAAAATTTTTAATATATTTTTTTATTATGTATTTTCCTCAATTACATTTCCAATGCTATCCCAAAAGTCCCCCATACCCTCCCCCCCACTCCCCTACCCACCCACTCCCACTTTTTGGCCCTGGCATTCCCCTGTACTGGGGCATATAAAGTTTGCGTGTCCAATGGGCCTCTCTTTACAGTGATGGCTTACTAGGCCATCTTTTGATACATATGCAGCTAGAGTCAAGAGCTCTGGGGTACTGGTTAGTTCATAATGTTGTTGCACCTACAGGGTTGCAGATCTCTTTAGATCCTTGGTTACTTTCTCTAGCTCCTCCTTTGGGGGCCCTGTGATCCATCCAACAGCTGACTGTGAGCATCCACTTATGTGTTTGCTAGGCCCCGGCCTAGTCTCACAAGAGACAGCTATATCAGGGTCCTTTCAACAAATGCTTGCTAGTGTATGCAATGGTGTCATCGTTTGGAGGCTAAATATGTGATGGATCCCTGGATATGGCAGTCTCTAGATGGTCCATCCTTTCGTCTCAGCTCAAATGTCTTGCTGATCTTCGGTGCGAACCCAGCGCAGGGTCCTAAGGTCCCCAGAGGACTCTCCACACCACAGGTGCCCTAGCACACCCAGGATCTAGGGATCACTGGTGAGTGGAATGCAACATCTGTTACAAAGAATCCCAGAGGGTCTTGTGCCAGCAGGAACAGGGACAAAGGAACCCTGCCCAACCAGAGGCTGGGATTCCTTCTGGTGGCTCAAGCCCCACTCCATCTTAGGCATGATCTGAGCAGAACCTAGCACACCCAGGATCTTGGGATCACTGAGTCCAGTCTACCCAGGAAAGCACATGGGCAGCAGAAGCGACAGAGCTTTTTGGACAGGGTCCCTTCGGACCTTCATCCTCAGCCAGGTGGCAGAGCTGAGATCCAGACCCCTGGGCACCTTCCTTCTCTTCTTGCCAGAGGAGAGTCAGCCTCCAGGGAGGGCTCTGACCCTGGCACACAGGAGGTTGATCTGAGCTCCAGACTTCTGGGCACCTTTCCTGCAAGATGAGAGCTTGGCTGCAGAGAGTGCTCTGATCACTGGGAATCAGGAGAGAGTTGGACTCCCAGGAGTGCTAACAGAGGCTAACAGAATCACAGGAGAAACAAGCTCCAGCCAGAGACAGCTAGAACATCAAACAGAGATCACCAGATTGCAAAATGCAAATGTAAGAATCTTACTAACAGAAACCAAGACTACTGGGTATCATCAGAACCTAGTACAGCTACCACAGTGAGTCCTGGATACACCAACACACCCAAAAATCAAGACTCAGATTTAAAATCATATCTTACGATGCTGATAAAGGATTTAATGAAGGACAATAATAACTCACTTAAAGAAACACAGGAGAACACTGCAAAACAGGTAGAAGTCTATAAAGAATTACAGGAAAACACTGCTAAACAGGTAGAAGTCCATAAAGAGGAAACACAAATATCCCTTAAAGAATTATAAGAAAACACAAGCAAACAGGAGATGGAATTGAACAAAACCAGCCAAGATCTAAAAATGGAAGTATAAACAATAAAGAAAACCCAAAGGGAGACAACTCTGGAGATAAAAATCCTAGGAAAGAAATCAGGAACCATAGATTCGAGCTTCAGCAACAGAATATAAGAGATGGAAGAGAGAATCTCAGGTGCAGAAGATTCCATAGAGAACATGAGCACAACAATCAAAGAAAATGCAAAATGCAAGAGAATCCTAACTCAAAACATCCAGGAAATCCAGGACACAATGAGAAGACAAACCTAAGGATAATAGTTGTAGATGAGAATGAAGATTTTTCAAATTAAAGGGCCAGTAAATATCTTTCACAAAATTATAGAAGAAAACTTCCCTAACCTAAAGAAAGAGATGCCCATGAACATACAAGAATCCTACAAAACTCCAAATCGACTGGACCAGAAAAAAAATTCCTCCTGAGACATAATAATCAGAACAACAAATGCACTAAATACAGATAGAATATTAAAAGTAGTAAGGGGAAATGTCAAGTAATATATAAAGGCAGACCTATTATAATTACACCAGACTTCTCACCAGAGACTATGAAAGCCAGAAGATCCTGGACAGATGTTATACATACCCTAAGAGAACACAAATGCTAGCTCAGGCTACTATACCTACCAAAACTCTCAATTACGATAGATGGAGAAACCAGGGTATTGCATGACAAAACCAAAATCTCACAATATCTTTCCATGAATCTAGCCCTTCAAAGGATAATAAGAGGAAAACACCAGCACAAGGACAAAATTACACCCTAGAAAAAGCAAGAAAGTAATCCTTCAACAAACCTAAAAGAAGACAGCCACAAGAACAGAACCCCACCTCTAACAACAAAAATAAAAGGAAGCAATATTTACTTTTCCTTAATACCTCTTAATATCAATGGACTCAATTACACAATAAAAAACATAGACTAAGAGATTGGCTACGTAAACAGGACCCAACATTTTGCTGCATATAGGAAACCCACCTTGGGGCAAAAAGACAGACACTACCTTAGAGTGAAAGGCTGGGAAAAAAATTTCCAAGCAAATGGTCTAAAGAAACAAGCTGGAGTAGCCATTCTAATATCAAATAAAATCAACTTCCAACCCAAAGTTAACAAATAAGTGAAGGAGGGGAACTTCATACTCATCAAAGTTAAAATCTTACAAGAGGAACCCTCAATTCTGAATATCTATGCTCAAAATGCAAGGGGAGCCACATTCATTAAGGAAACTTTAGTAAAGTTTAAAGCACACATTGTACCTCATACAATAATAGTGGGAGACTTCAATATCCCACTCTCATCAATGGAAAGATCCTGGAAACAGAAACTAAACAGAGACACATTGAAACTAACAGAAGTTATGAAACAAATGGATTTAACAGATATCTACAGAAAATTTTATCCTAAAACAAAAGGATATACCTTCTTCTCAGCACCTCATGGTAACTTCTCCAAAATTGACCATATAATTGATCAAAAAGCAGGCATCAACAGATACAAAAATATTGAAATTGTCCCATGCATCCCTATCAGATCACCACGGACTAAGGCTGATCTTCAATAGCAATATAAATAATAGAAAGCTCACATACATGTGGAAGCTGTACAACACTCTACTCAATGATAACTTGGTCAAGGATGAAATTAAGAAAGAAATTAAAGACTTTTTAGAGCTTAATGAAAATGAAGCCCCAAAATACACAAACTTATAGGATACAATGAAAGCAGTCCTAAGAGGAAAACTCATACCTCTGAGTGCCTCCAAAAAGAAACTAGAGAGAGCTTACAGTAGGAGCTTGACAGCACACCTGAAAGGTCTAGAACAAATAGAAGGAAATTCACCCAAGAAGAGTAGATGGCAAGAAATAAACTCAGGGCTGAAATCAACCAAGTAGAAATGAAAATAACTATTCAAAGATTCAACCAAACCAGGAGCTGGTTTTTGAGAAAATCAACATGATAAATAAACCCTTAACCAGACTAAATAGAGGGCAGTGGGACAGTGTCCTAATTAACAAAAGCAGAAATGAAAAAGGAGGCATAACAACAAAACCTGATGAAATCCAAAATATCATCAGATACTACTACAAAAGGCTATACTCAGCAAAACTGGAAAACCTGGATGAAATGGACAATTTCCTAGACAGATATAAGGTACTAAAGTTAAATCACAATCTAATTAATGATCTAAACAGTCCCATTTCCCCTAAAGGAATAGAAGCAGTCATTAATAGTCTCCCAACCAAAACAAAACAAAACAAAACAAAACAAAACAAAAACAAAACAAACAAACAAACAAACAAACAAACAAAAAAACAAAAAACAGGGCCAGATGGGTTTAGTGCAGAGTTCTATCAGACCTTCAAAGAAGACCTAATTCCAATTTTCCTCAAACTATTCCAAAAAATAGAAAGAGAAGGTACTCTACCCAATTTATTCTATGAAGCTACAATTACTCTGATAACTAAACCACATGAAGACCAAACAAAGAAAGAAATTTCAGAGCAATTTCCCTTATGAATATTGATGAAAAATACTCAATAAAATCCTCGTGAAGTGAATCCAAGAACACATCCAAACGATCATCCATCATGATCAATTAGGCTTCATCCCAGGTATGCAGGAGTGGTTTAATATATGGAAATCCATCAATGTAATCAACTGTATAAACAAACTCAAAGACAAAACAACAACAACAACAACAACAAAAAACAAACAAAAAAATGATCATCTCGTTAAATGCTGAGAAAGCATTTGACAGAATCCAACACCCCTTAATGATAAAATTCTTGGAAAGATCAGGAACTCAAGGCCCATACATAAACATAATAAAAGCAATATACATTAAAACAGTAGCCAACATCAAAGTAAATGGAGCAAAAATTGAAGCAATCCCACTAAAGTCAGGGACTAGACAAGGCTGCCCACTTTCTCCCTACCTATTCAATATAGTACCCGAAGTCCTAACCAGAGCAATTAGACAAAAAAGGAGATCAAGGGGATACAAACTGGAAAGGAAGAAGTCAAAATATCACTATTTGCAGAAGATATGATAGTATATATAAGTGACCCTAAAAATTCCACCAGGGAAGTCCTAAACCTGATAAACAGCTTCAGTGAAGTAGCTGGATATAAAATTAACTCAAACAAATCAGTGGCCTTTCTCTACACAAAGGATAAACAGGCTGAGAAAGAAATTAGGGAAACAACACCCTTCTCAATAGTCACAAATAATATAAAATGCCTTGTTGTGACTCTAACTAAGGAAGTGAAAGATCTATATGATAAGAACTTCAGGTCTCTGAAGAAAGAAATTAAAGATCTCAGAAGATGGAAAGATCTCCCATGCTCATGGATTGGCAGGATTAGTATAGTTAAAATGGCTAACTTGCCAAAAGCGATCTACAGATTCAATGCAATCCCCATCAAAATTCCAACTTAATTCTTCACTGAGTTAGAAAGGGCAATTTTCAAATTCATCTGGAGTAACAAAAAATCTTAGGATAGCACAAATTATTCTCAACAATAAATGAACCACTCGGGGAATCACCATGCCTGACCTCAAGAGAATTACAGAGCAATTGTGGTAAAAGACTGCATAGTTCTGGTAGAGCGACAGACAGGTAGACCAACAAAATAGATTGAAGACCCAGAAATAAACTCACACACCTATGGTCATTTGATCTTTGACAAAAGAGTTAAAACCATCCAGTGGAAGAAAGAGCATTTTCAACAAATGGTGCTGGCTTAACTGGTGATTAGCATGTAGAAAAATTCGAATTGATCTATTCTTATCTCCTTGTACAAACTCAAGTCTAAGTGGATCAAGGAATGCCACATAAAACCAGAGACACTAAAACTTATAGGAGAGAAAGTAGAAAAAGCCTCAAAAAAATGGGCACAGGGGGAAAATTCATGAACAGAAAAACAATGGCTTGTGCTGTAACATCTAGAATCTACAAATGGGACCTCATAAAATTGCAAAGATTCTGTAAGGCAAATGACACTGTCAATAAGACAAAAAGGCCACCAACAGATTGGGAAAGGATTTTTACCAATCCTAAATCCAATAGGGGACTAATATCCAATATATACAAAGAACTCAAGAAACTGGACTTTAGAAAATCAAATATCCTCATTAAAAAATGGGGTTCAGAGCTAAACAAAGAATTCTCACCTGAGGAATACCGAATGGCTGAGAAGCACCTGAAAAAAAATGTTCAACATCCTTAATCATCAGGGAAATCCAAATCAAAACAACCCTGAGATGCCACCTCACACCAGTCAGAATGGCTAAGATCAACATTTCAGGTGACAGCAGATGCTGGAAAACGAGTAACACTCCTCCATTGCTGGTGGGATTGGAAGCTTGTAAAACCATTCTGGAAATCAGTCTGGCAGTTTCTCTGAAAATTGGACATAGTACTACCGGAGGATCCTGCAATACCTCTCCTGGGCATATACCCAGAAGATGTTCCAACTGGTAAGAAGGACACATGCTCCACTATGTTCATAGCAGCCTTATTTATAATAGCAAGAAGCTGGAAAGAACCCAGATGTCCCTCATCAGAGGAACCGATACAGAAAATGCGGTACATTTACACAATGGAGTACTACTCAGCTATTAAAAACAATGCATTTATGAAATTCGTAGGAAAGTGGATGGATCTAGAGGATATCATCGTGAGTGAGGTAGCCAAATCACAAAGGAACTCACATGATATGCACTCACTGATAAGTGGATATTATCCCAGAATCTTAATATACCCAATATAAAATTTGTAAAACACATGAAACTCAAAAAGAAAGATCAAATTGTGCATACTTCGTCCCTCCTTAGAATGGGAAACTAAATACCCATGGAAGGAGTTACAAAGACAAAGTTTGGAGCTGAGATGGAATGAAGGACCATCCAGAGACTGCCACACCTGGGGATCCATACATAATCAGTCACCAAACCCAGACACTACTGCAATGCCAGCAAGATTTTGCTGACATGTCCCTGATATAGTTTTCTCTTGTGAGGCTATGCCAGTGTCTGGCAAATACAGAAGTGGATGCTCACAGTCATCTATTGGATGGAACACAGGGCACCCAATGGAGGAGCTAGAGAAAGTACTCAAGGAGCCAAAGGGGGTATGTAACCTTACAGGAGGAACAGCAATATGAACTAATCAGTACCTGAGCTCATGTCTCTAGCTGCATAAGTTGCAGAAGATGGCCTACTCGGCCATCATTGGAAAGAGAGGCTCCTTGGTCTTGCGAAGATTATATGCTCCAATACAGGGGAATGCCAGGGCTAGGAAGTGGGAGTGAGTGGGTTGGGGAGCAGGGCAGGGGAAGGGTATAGGGGACTTTGGGATAACACTTGAAATGTAAATGAACAAAATATCTAATAAAAATTGTTTGTTTGTTTTTTAAAAAGCGTCTTCCTGAAGACTCTTTATTGTTTATAAAGACTTGGCTTTGACAAAATGTTTGTGTCTGAAAAGAAAGAAAGAAAGAAAGAAAGAAAGAAAGAAAGAAAGAAAGAAAGAAAGGAAGGAAGGAAGGAAGGAAGAAAGGAAGAAAGGAAGAAAGGAAGAAAGGAAGAAAGGAAGAAAGGAAGAAAGGAAGAAAGGAAGAAAGGAAGGAAGGAAGAAAGTTCTTTCTTAAATATAGAGAACTACAGCAGGTATTCTATGCAGAACATTCAACCCTAAATGGGATGTCTTCAACACATCTCTCTCCCAGAGGTCAGGGAATGGTATGGAAGAGAAGGCACACAGCATGTAAGAACCAGAGGGGATTGAGGATACCAAGGATTTCTCCTCTTAAGTCAACACGATCCACACACATATGAACTCACAGGTACTGGAGCAGCATTCACAGGGACTGACTGCACCACGTCCTCTGTGCTTGTATTATGGCTTCCAGTTTAATGTTTTTATGAGTTTCCTGAACAAAGGAACAAGTTTGTCTCTGACTCTTGTTTGTGCCCACTTTGGACAGTTTTCCTTCTGTTGGTCTATCTTGTTTGATTTCAATGTGATAGTTTTTGTCTTTTCTTCTTTCATTAAAAAAAAAAAAACGAATAAATGAATGAGTGTGAACCTAGCCACTAAGGTGAAGGTTCACATCATACTGTCATTTATACCTGCTGAGAGAGGGAAAATCAATTTTCTTTGTTGAATAAATAACTCTGGTAATATCAAATACTCCAAGGAAGATCACATTATCAATAATTGACCAATAAATAAGCAGTGACACAGATTTTTTGGGGGGGGGGTTGGTGTGTGTATGTGAGTGTGTGTGTGTGTGTGTGTTTGCTTTTATTTGTTTGCCATTGGTGGTTTCTGTCATTTTTGTTTTTTCTTTTTGTTGATGTTATATTTTGTTTTCTAGATTTTGGGCATTTCTAGATAATTTTGGATTTTGCTTTGGATTTTGAGAAATAACTTAAAGTTGTATAGGTAGAGAGATGGGTGGAGAGGATCTGGTTGAACTTGGAGGAGAAGAATAAGACCAAAATATATTTAAATTAAAAATAGTTTTAAATAATAAAAATATTTTAAAAAACTATTTATAAGTGGTAGTTACAAATTCAAAGACTATCATTCATTGTATTTAATTGTTGAGAAAAAGGAGGTATTCTTTCCTTCCATATTCCCATGAGCACTGTCCAAATGCTCTAATCCTGAGCTAGAGTCTCTTCACAAGAACCAGCAAGTACCAACATCTACTGGGTGTTCGATAGGCTTTTGAAATAGAGACAAACCAACACGATTCCAATAAAGTTATGAGTGCCAAAGATGATACATTTAAAAAATTTTTGTAATTTTGTGAATTTATCTATTTTCTTCTTCCCAGCGAAGGTAGCTTTCAGACTCCTCTTCATTTTTTTTTCCTTTAATTAGTAAAGTCCAGCCATATCTGCATTGGCTAACCATCTATTTATTTGCATTTAAGATCTTTGTGTTCTGTCTGCCATGGATCCCTTATGCAGCCAGGTCCCAGGCTGTTAATCCTTCCTTCCTTACTCCTTAATATACCATTGTCTGTACTTGATGTTACTGGTCCTAACAATCAATTCTGATTGGAATTTTCTGTACCTTATTGGCTGGGACTCAGGAATACAGTCTCCTAACTCCACACTCAGCCTTGAGCCCTCAGCATCCTTGAGCTTCCACCAATGCTGGTGTCCTTCTCCCTGGTCATTCTCACTATGCTTCTCAACATGGCAGCTCCTGCATCCCACAGCACAGCATGAACTCTGCACATTTCCCATAATGCTTTGCTGTTCCATCCACTTGGGCACATGAACATCTCTGAAACGTTTGATCAGCACTTTTCAGCTACTAGACTTATTAACCATCTTAGGTTTTCTCTGTCTTGCACTGAGGTTCACCCTCTGACCAGTTCCAGGAAGATATTTCCAGAAGTCTGCTTTAGGTCCAAGGGATCTGGCATTGTGTTGTTCTAATTTCATTCTGTTTCTGTGATAAAACACTCTGGCCTAAAGCTACTTAAGGGGAAATAGGATGTCTTGCTCTGTGTTCTGTCACTTTAAAGAGACTCCATGACTATGGCATATCTGATAAAAGACAGCATTTAATTGAGGCTTGCATATGATTCTAGAGGTTTAAGCCATTATCATCATGGTTGGGATCATTGTGGTACATAGGCAGATATGGTAGCTGACAATTCTACATCCAGTTCCAAAGGCAGAAAGAAGTAGCAGGCTCTGGGCTAGAAATGGGCTTTTTGAAACTTCAAAGCTCTTCTCCAGGAACATGTCCTCCAATAAGGCCGTACCTACTCTTACCATGGCATGCAAACAATCCTCGTTTTATAGTGCCACTCTCTAAAAACCAAGCATTCAAATATTTGAATCTATGGGGGCCATTCTTATTCAAACCACTGTATTCCACTCCCTTACCCTCATAGACTTGTAGCCATATCATAATGTAAAAATGCATTCGGTCCAACTTCAACAATTCTACAGTCTATCACAGTCTCTGTCCCTTTTAAAAGGTCAAAGTCTCTTTTAAGACTCAATGCAACCCCTTCACAGTAACACACTGTAAGATTACAGTGAAAATGCAGACCCCAAACTTCCAACATAAAATGGCAGAGAATATGCATTTCCATTCCAAAAGGGAGAAAACAGAGCAGAGCGAGGAAATACTTGGCCAAAGAAAGATGGATGACCAGCAGGTCAAACTTCAAACCCTGCATCTCCATGTCTGATGTCAAAATGCTCTTAAGAATGTCAATCCTATCAGCCTTGTTTGCCTGCCATGAATTTCTGTCCCTTGTGCTCGATCTCCACTTGTTAGCAGATCTCCTTGGCAGATATCCCATGACTCTAGCATCTCCAAAATCTTGGTGTCTCTAACATAATCCAGGCTTCATCTTCACAGTTTCACACAAGGGCCTCTCTTGGCCTCTATGCAGGGGCATCCCTGCCACAAGATGGCCTCAGCAGCTTTACTTAGCTGAGAAGTGGGATTCCATACCCTCTTCTTGTATCCTTGACTCTAAAGCCAGAACCACATGGCCAAAGCTGCCAAAGTTTTCTGCTTGCTTAGGCTGGAACATGGCCTCTCATTCAAATACACTTTCATTGGATTTCTATATTTTATAGCTTCTGTCATTAGTTAGCCATCTTTTTAATTCTTTTAGACAGATTAGAAGTTTAGCTGAGTGGACTCCTTTTCTGAAGCCACAACTTCTTTTTATTACTTTTAGAATCTTTCTTTTCTTTACATTTTCTCTCTCATTGAGCACTGGGCTTTGTTATTACACTTCCTGGTGCACCTTTCCTCCTCAAACTGTACATTTTTTTTTTTTTTTTTACTTTTCCTGGTCAGCTGGCTCCTTTCATTATATAGCTGTATAGGAGTGACCACTAACAACCACATGACCCAATCAATACTTAGATGCTTTCACATCTCTGTCAAAGCTATTAATGCAAAACTCTTAGCTGGAGGGAGAATTTTTATTATTATTTTTGAACTGGGGCAATAAGCAACCACATTCTTCTCCTCTGAATCCTATTACACCAGGCTATCCTAATTAGTATTGCTCTAGGTACTCCTGTGTTCAATTCTCCTACTAGTATAGCCCACTAACTCCAACTTAAGATGTTTAATTTCTTTCCTAATCCAAAATTGATTAGTCCTCATTCTGCACACAAGCAACATAGCCTGTCACATCAATACCCCACTCTCTGGTACCAACTTGTATATTGGTCAGTGTCCTATCTGAGTAGCATGGTGGCACACAGGTAGATATGGTAGCTAAGAACTCTACATTCCTATTTAAAGACAGCAAGAGGAGAAACTCAAGGGCTAGAATGGGTTTGTTGAACTTCAAAGGCCACCTGCTATGACATACTGCCCCCAATATGGCTATAGCAGGGTTTGGTAAATAGTCCTCACAAAGGAGTTCCTTGGTTTACCTAGGGAGAGAATTTGTTTATGGAGGTGTGTTTTTTTGCTTTGTTCATATTTTTTTGATCTTTTTAAAGGATCTTCCAGTACCTTGGTGATTATTCTATGCATGATTGCAGCTATTGCCTTTATCAGATTGATCATCTTAGGTCTATTGTTGGGTATCAAGACATTTACATACAAAATAGGTAGGAAACTGGCTGGGATCTCACTCTTGTTCTTGGTAATATGAGGTCAATTTGAACTTAGGTGACAGGGCCAAATGGTCTCATCCAAGACCCTGACCATCACAGTGCCTATCTGTCCACTAGAATGATGCTCCTTTTTAGTCTTGAGCACCTTCTTCATATCAATGTTAGCAATGCGTATAATTCAAGGTCAGCCTAAATCTACAATCAGAGAAGCAGGATGAATTACATGAAAGTCCTGAGGTAACGGAGAATTCAGTGGACCAATGATCCAAATAAATAAAGGAAAATGGAGATGAGGCGATGTCATCTCAAACAATAAAACCTTCCCTGAAGACTGTTATTAAAATCAATTTGCTTTCTGAGGGCCACATAATTTAGCACAATAATTCTTGCAGTTAGGACCAAGTCTGTACATTAGTAGCTCCCAACTTAGGACAGCCCTTAATCCAAAATTATCAAAGTGATCAGACAACTCAAGGAGTGAGCAGTGATGGACTGAACTGGAATCCCAGTACTGGGAAGGCTGAGGCAGAAGAATTAGCAAGTTCAAGGTCAGCCTGGACAGGGCAGTGGTGGTGCATGCCTTTAATCCTAGCACTTGGGAAGCAAAGGGAGGCAGACATCTATGTTCAAGACCAGTCTTGTCTACAGAGTAAGTTCCAGGACAGCCAGGGCTTCACAGAGAAACCCTGTCTCGAGAGACAAGGTCAGTCTGGGCTGCCTAGTCATATCTTCTCAAAAGAACAAACAAAGCAAACAAACAATGCCGCAGACCCTCTGGGTCCCTGTGTCTGCGTGGAAATGGATCTCTTAAGCAGATGGGCAAAGAGTCGGATGGGGTGACAAACAGACGAACACGCAAGAGTGGTGTTGGATCTGAATGTAATGTTCCAGTCGAGCCTCAGACTTTTTATAATACAGAGTAAATTGCAAATCATAACAGAATAAGGCACATTGAATTTTTCCAGGTGCAAAAGGAGTGACTTCAAAAGGAACCAGATAAATGTTTAACACTAGAGATTAGCACAGATGCAAGGGGAGTGACTCCAAAGGGAATTTGTAGGGATCAGATAAATGTTTACACTAGAGATTAGCACATTCTGCCAGGCAAGAGTTTTACACTTAGTGTTAATAGCACCAGGGTTGTTAACTCTTGACACGCCTCAAGAATAATGTAGTGTCACTGACCACGAAATTCTCTAGGCCTTGTTAAATTATTTTGTCTGAAGGATCCTCATTATTAGGATAGTGTATTAACTTATTCTTGGTATGGAATGTAGTCTGTAATGAAATTTTTATCTTAGTGAGAATTTTAGTCTTTTAATGTAGACAACTGAGTTAATGGCTATGATTTTATTGTAGTGCTTAATTAGTTACTGAATAGGTTAAACTCCTTGCTGTTATCTGGAATTTTGGAACACTGGGAAAGGCTTTAGCTATGTTAGAATTCAATCTTAAAAGGCATTACAATAAGGTAATACTATATAGAGTGCACGTGGATCCATACACTAGACTAATGTGGATTTGGAAAATTAATTTTATGGGTTAGGGGAATAGCCAAAGATCCAGGAGTAAGTTTCCTTGAAACTCTTTCCTCATGAGAAAGCTTTCAGACTTTCATCTGTCAAGCTGACTCCACCGGAGTCCCGTGGCAAAACAATAAAAATCCATTCATTCAACTAGGTCACTTTACTTCTCCACAATTCAGTGCTTGAAGTTGAAGTTACCTGTGTTTGTGCAGGTAAAGTGGTGTGAGAGCCCACTGCTGTCATTGATAGGTTTTGCCAAATACAGTCTGAGTCAAAATACAGACTTCTGATGAAAATGCCAATGTTCTATTTTAATATGATCTAAAATTTCCCTATAAGCATAGACTGAAAAAAGGTTTACATCTAATCTTAGGTGACATATATTCAAGTTAATATATTCATTTTGGAATAACTTTTATTACATAAAAACTTTTAAATCTACCTGGATATTTGGCAGATCTTCAACTCCAGTATGTGGATAGCTGAGGCAGGAAGATTGTCATAACAGTTCAAGCCTGTTGTGGATAATATACTCAGCTCAAGTCCAGCTTGGGAGCTAAGGAGAATTCTTGTCCCCAAAAACCTAAAAATGAAGGCTAAAAGGCCAGCAAAGACAGAAACACGGGTGGATTTTTCTAGATTTTTCTTATTTACTGATTTTTTTTCTTGTTTCCTGATTTTTAAAAATTTTTAATTCATAATATTGCTTTGGTATACTTTCGACTCTAGAAACATCTGAAATCTTATCATACTAGAGCTTACAGTGGCTGAAGGATCTATAATGAAGAATGACAGAGAAAAGGATTGTGCAACCGAGTTCTGTGGTCTGTGATGTGCGATCTGAGGGCACATCAGAAAAAGAAGTGAGGAAACCTCAGATCACACATCTATTCTTATTCATGTAGAAGATGAATATAAATTATATCTATCATAGGAATATGTACCATACAAATGAATGCTAAGAGAAATGTTAGCTTGAGTAACAAGATGAGCAATACACTAAGGAAAAGATGAATCCTCAAATGTGCTGCCTGTAGGCATCCACAGTACACACCGAGACTGTGTTAGGAACAGGTGACAGTACCAGTCCTTGGCTCTCCATGTCAGGAACTACCAAGGGGTGTGGCATAAGCATAGAAATATCATATTCAGTGACCCATAATTATATAAATGTTTTAGTTAGGAACAAGGAACAAAAAGAGAGCTCAATCATACAGTGATTTCCCCTTCTAAGCATGAGCACCTGAGTTCCCTCCTCAGAACTCATGCACACTGTGGTGGCACATGCTTAACAGAGAGAGAGAAGTGCATCTCTGGGGCTTCCTCCTCAGCCAGAATAGTTGAATTGGTGAGTTTCAGTATGGACTGACTCAAAACACAGTGTGCATGGCATCCTGAGGAGAGACATCCAAAGGTAATGTGTAGTCTCCATACATATATGAACAAGCATGCACACATGTATATATGTACATGCGCAAAAGATAGACACTGTGGATCCAAACATAGCTCGTGATTTCCCAAGAGGAAATATTCCTGAGAGGTATGTGGGAGCTTTTAGTACTAATTCCGAGATATTACCTAGCCTTCTCTCTGGCCATTTTTATGTTTATATTTGGATAAGAGGGAAACAGCTTATGTCTTCTTAGATAATAAGTTTTGTAGAACCATTGTTCAACCTCTGGCCTGAGGTGCCAAGATTGGAGAGATGCACACTCTAATTTCATGAGATATATTGAGGAACTGAGTCATACTCCAAGCATTAGACTTTAGTTATTATAAGAGAATTTTTTGTTGAGGTTTGGTCTGTTGCTATTGTATTGTAATGTTAATTCTGTACTTGAGGGTTTAAGCCTATGAGTCACTTCTCACATTTATACTCTTGTTGTGCAAACTTCTACCTTGATTTAAAACTGTTGGTTAAATAAAATTGGCTACATCCAGTTAGTGGAGGGATTAGAGGTAGGTGGGTTTGCAGTGACCTGGGACGGGGAGAAGGAATAAGAAGAGGGAGGAGAGAGAGAGAGGAAGCTGCCATGAGGGGAGATGGACAAACACCCATGCCCAGGAGAGACAGCAAGTGTCTGGGGTACATCACTGGAGAGATAGCCAGGCCATCGTTAGAAAAGTAGACTAGGGGTTAACCCCCAGTATTTGTCAAACCCAAATAAAATAACCATAGTCTGAGTCTCACTTATTTGCTAGTTAAGGATAAGCTTAAATTTGTTCTTCTACATATTTTGATTTTATTTTCCAGGGAGGGAGAATGTCATTCTTCATTGACGTACATTATGGAGGTGGTCCTTGGTGCTGACAGATAGGTGTTGGTGTAGGTGGTAGTGATGGAATAGCCCTGCCACAATGTTATCTCCATCTCAGTGGCTTCTAATCTAGAGGATATAAATCATATGGAAAGATTAAGTGAGACCAGCCAAAGACACTGAAGATTTAAAATGAGAAATAGGTTGTGACTCATGTCAAGGATTCTATAACTGAAAGTAAGTCAGAAAGCAATTAGTAACTAGAGAAAGAAACACAGAAGTGTTTCATAGCTGTGAATGCACAATAGCTTAGTAACAAAAAGAAAAGGCTTTGTGATACAAAAGGATTTTGAATGAGGTTTGTCCTAACGTAAAGATACTGAAAACATAAGAAAGAGATGAGGAATAGTCCCACAACTTGGAAGTAGGGCACAGGAATGTTGTAACAGGACCCAGACCTTAACTGGCCATCAGACCTTAGCACAATTGACTCCATGATGGAAGTCTCTTTCAAGCTGTAGAACTCAAAACTTAGAATCACCTGCCCAAATTAAAATAAAGGTCTAATCCATCCAAGTCCATAGTTAAGGGACAATCTCTAAGTGGACTAACTTTGCTTTTTGACTTTTATAGTTTTGCTTCTGATTAACTGTTCTTGTTAGCTGAAGTATATTAAGACAGGATAGGTGTTTTTAATGTGTTCTTAAGAGGTCACATTGACATGAGTTAGTATTTTCTCAAATAGTCACAAAATCTTGACACAAGCCACATCTGATCACTTTGTCTCCTTTAATAGTAGATATGCATTTATTAATACTTAATTCTAACAAACTTTCATATACCTGGGCTTGGTGGTAAACATGTTTAATCCCAGATCCTATGAGGTAGAGGGAGGCAAGTTCAATACTAGCATGGTCTACAAAGCTAAGTGTAGAGGATCCAGGGATACACAAACTGTTTTGATAAATAAAACTAATGAAAAAACTTAAAAATAATTTGCAAATTTCAGAAAAAATCAAACAGCAAAAGTAATCAGACCCAAAGTCCACCATCACTATAAGAGGAAACTCAAAAGATGTTTTTACATAGACTTAGTTTACTTCTATGCAGTTAAAAGAGCCATTCTGATTAGTAATTCTAGAATTTAATAAAAAGATACTGTTAAAGTTCATATTATTATCAGTTAATTTTTTTCAACCTGTAACTGAGGACTGGAGAGATGACTTGGTGTTTGAAGTGCACCGTCTGCTGTCACTGAAGTCCCAGATTCATTCATTCCCAGCACCCACCTGTGACTCACCACTACCTACATCTGCAGCTGCAGAGGATCCTCTGTCCTTGGCAAGCCCCTGAATTTAACACACAACTTAAATCATTCAGTGTCATTGTTTGTATGGATGAGATTTGTGTTACATCAAGGTCACAGAAGGTCAAACTTACAATAACGTTTTTGTGATTTCATGAATTGAAAGCAGAACAAAAGTCCATACTCTCTTGCTCATATAAAATCAATTTAAAATAACCCCTCTTTGGGTGACTTTCTTTTATAATCATTCATTATATAGCACAAACTCTTACCCTAAAGAAGACAAATATATCAAATTACAGTATCATCCAAGAGGTGGATCTGAAGACCAAGGTGCAGGATATATTGCTTTAAATAAAAAAGAAAGAAAAACTTTAAAAGACCTCAGAGATAATTGTGTTTAAACTGTGTTTCTCTTGTGGTGAGGGCCAGGTGGGTAAGGGAACCATTCACACCACAAAACACAACTTAACTTAAACAAGGGAGATGCCAGCATTTACTTTTCTCTGAGTTCCTGGCAGCAAGTTTCCAAGCACTGCATGAGGGGAGGGCACTGGGGTGACACAGGCAACAAACTCTAGGTGTATCATTTCACTGCTGCAAACTCTAGGCTACTTTTGCAATAAAGCTAGCAGACACAGAGAGGAGACAGGCTGAGGGCAGACTACACACACCTTGTAATACCTTTCCTTTATGGGTGCTATATGGCATTTGGACAAGAGTGGAAACCAAAGGCAGGTGAACAGAGTGTCCTAGGAGAGACTTAGAAAAATAAATGCAAATTCAAAATGTGGATGTAGAGACTGAGGGTCACAGGTAGGGAGTCAGGGATTGGAACCTCTCTGAATACACAGCTCAAATTTCTGTTCCATGGTACCCAGTGCAGTCAGCACCCTGCAAGAGCTACTTGGGCTTTGCTGTCTTTTGGAAGCTCAAGTCAGCCCAGAATCCTGCAGGTACTGAAGAAAAGAGCCATGGTCTGGACTGGAGTCCCCAACCTCAATCATCGCACCTAGACTTTGCTGTTCTACTCAGTTGTTTTACTCCTCAGCTTGTGTGGATGCCTGGTGGGGAGTTCAAGTGATCTGGCATAGGGAGCCTGAACACAGGGACCAGCAATGAGGATCCTGAGCCCTGCTTGGCCACACTGTCTAAAATTAGTGCCCAGGTTCCCATGGAACTGTAGTTTTAAGATGATGACCCACCTTTTCCTTTCCAGACCACAAATAGAAAAGTTGACAAAAAAAAGTCACTGCTGGACCCAGGAGTTGGGGATGTTCTACTGCCCTCTGAATGCGGATCCTACCAGGAGAGAGTTGGTCTCTCAGGAGTGTCCTTGTTTCTAAGCTCACCACTTTCGCTCTAATAACTGTCCAAAGTGGCATTGGCCTGGAGCGCACAGGGTACAGGAACAGTGAAGCAGATAGGACAGGATACTACTGGTCCCATCTGCACCCAGGAGCTGCACCTAAACCCTTCCCAGCAGAGAGCTGGTCTTTCCAGGAGTGCCTACATAGGCATATAGGCCCACGGGAGGGACAAGTTTCAGTCAGAGGCAGCAAGAGCAACTAACACAAGAGATAATCAGATGGGGAGGGCAAAGGTAAGAACCTTATCAACAGAAACCAAGGCTACTTGGCATCATCAGAACCCAGTCCTACAACCATAGTGAACCCTGCTTACCCCAACACACCAGAAAAGCAAGACTCTGATTTAAAATCACATTTCATGATGATGATAGAGGAAGTTAAGAAGGACATAAATAACTCAGTTAAAGAAATACAAGAGAACACAGGTAAGAGGTAGAAAACATTAAAGAGGAAACACAAAAATCCCTTAAAGAATTACAGGAAAACACAACCAAACATGTGAAGGAACCAAACAAAACAATCCAGGATCTAAAAATTCAAATAAAACAATAAAGAAATCAGAAAGAAAGACAATGCTGGAGATAGAAAACCTAGGAAAGAGATCAGGAGTCAGAGATGCAAGCATCACCAACAGAATACAAGAGGTAGAAGAGAGAATCTCAGGTACAGAAGATAATATAGAAAACATTGATACAACAGTCAAAGAAAATGCAAAAAGCAAAAAGCTCGTAACCCAAAACATCCAAGAAACCAAGGGCACAATGAGAAGACCAAGTGTAAGGTTAATAGATACAGAAGAGAGTGAAAATTCCTAACTTAAAGGGCTAGTAAATATATTCAACAAAATTATAATAGAAAACTTCCCTAACCTAAAAAGGAGACACCCATGAACATACAAGAAGTCTACAGAACTCCAAATAGATTGGACCAGAAAAGAAATTTCTCCTATCACATAATAATCAAAACACCAAATGTACAAAACAAAGAAACAATATAAAAATCAGTAAGAGAATATGTCAAGTAACATATAAAGGCAGACCTATCAGAATTACAGCAGACTTCTCAGCAGAGACTATGAAAGCAAGACAATCCTGGGCAGATGTCATACAGACCCCAAGAGAACTCAAACGCCTGCCCAGGCAAAACTCTCAATTACCATAGATGGAGAAACCAAATATTTGTGACAAAAATAAATTTACACAATATCTTTCCACAATTGCAGTCCTACAAAGGATAATAAATGGAAAATCCCAACACAAGGAAGAAAACAACACTCTAGAAATAGCAAGAAAATAATCTTCTTTTAATCTTCTTTTAATAAACCCAAAAAGAAGATAACCACATAAACACAATCCCATCTCTAACAACAAAATTAACAGAAGCAACAATCACTATTCCTTAACATCTCTTAACATCAATGTACTCAATTCCCCAATAAAAAGACATAGACTAACAGACTGGATATGTAAACAGGACCCAACATTTTGTTGCATTCAGAAAACATGCAGACACTACCTCAGAGCAAAAGGCTGGAAAACAATTTTCCAAGCAGATGCTCCCAAGAAACAAGCTGGAGTAGCTATTCTAATAGCAAATAAAATCAACTTTCAAACAAAGGTTATCAAAAAGATAAGGAAGGACACTTCATACCCATCCAAGTAAAAAAAAATCTACCAAGAAGAACTCTCAATGCTCCAATCTATACTCCAAATGTGGGTGCAATGACACACACATTCATAAAAGAAACTTTACTAAAGCTCAAAGCACACATTGTACCTCATACAATAATAGTGCAAGACTTCAACCTCACATTCTCAACAATAGACAGACCAGGGAAACAATAACAGAAGTTATGAACCAAATGGATTTGACAGATAGCATATTTCATACTAAAAGAAAAGAATATACCTTCTCCTCAGCACCTCACCATACCCTGTCCAAAATTGACCATATAATCGGGCCCAAAACAGGTCTCAACAGATTCAAGAGGATTGAAATAATCCCATGCATTCTATCAGATCACTAGGGACTAAGGTTGCTTTTTTAGTAACAACAAAACAATAGAAAGCCCATATATACATGGAAGCTGAACAATACTCTACTCAATGACAGCTTGGTCAAGGAAGAAATAAAGAAAAATTAAATTCTTTTTAGAATTCAGTGAAAATGAAGCCACAGCATAACCAAACTTATGGGACACAATGAAAGCAGTGCTAAGAGGAAAACTCATAGCTCTGATTGCCTCCAAAAAGAAACTGGAGAGTGCATACACTAACAGTTTGACAGCACAGCTCTAGAACATAAAAGAAGCAAATACACCCAAGAGAAGTAGATGGCAACATGTAATCAAATTCAGGACTGGAATCAACCAAATAGAAACAAAAGAGTACAAAGAGTCAAACAAAGCAGGTGCTGGGTACAGCGGAAGAACCGGTTTTGGAGTCCCTGGGCTGCCTTGGGTCAGGGACAAAAGGTTCTTGCTCTCAAACATCCTAGATCCTAGCAAGAGGTGAGGACAGACCCTAGGTCTCACTCTGGCCGGGGGCCAAAGGGAGAGTAGGGGGAGAGCTCTAGCAGGTGACTGTGGGATGAGAGAGTCTGCCTAGCTCAGGCTGCTAGCTCTGTGGGCTGTTTGGGTTGGTCTGCCTAGTCTGTCTCCTGGGGACACAGTAGCAGATAATGGTGATCATTTAAGCAAGCATTGTGTAGTAGTTATTCAAAAGGGCACATAATAATATTTCCAACTTGGCAATCTGCTCCGCACACTACAGTGAAGTTTGCTTGGCAGGCCGAGAGGCTTGAGAGCACTCACGAGGCAAAGAGTTTCAGAGAAACTCACCTCCAGGAACCTTGGCATTCTCATAACCCTTATACTCAAACCCTATCCCCACGTTAGTCTGGTGTATGGATCCACATGCTCTCTTTTAGTATTATTTTTATTATAAGTGCCTTTTAAGATTGAATTCTGACATAGCTAAGCCTTCACCAGTGTTCCAACATCCTAGGAAATCCTTGAAGCCAACAAACTTGGAATTCAGTAGGAATTCAGTGAGAAGTTTACCTATTCAGTAACATTCAAATTTACTTCTAGTAGAGATGGTGAAACTAACTAGGCATTACAAAGAACAGAGCCAGAATAGCTCAGGGCTAGTCTGCAGAGTGATTACTTAGGACAGTAGCCAGTCTCACCCAAACAAGGGAATTCACAATGGCCTAGCTAATAGGTGGGTTTACCATGTAAGAGTTAGGGAATCCCACTGAGACAGGAATCTTCACTACAGCCAGGTATAGCAGGCTACATTGCATATTAGAAGCAAGGTGGTGAATTCTTCTGTCAAATGGAGATTGTCCACAGATACTTAAAAGAACAGCCAAGTTACTCTCATACAAGAATTTATCAGGGCCTAGGAAATAGGGGGGTAGTGCATTATTCATGAGAAAGTCTGCTAGAGCAGAACCCCCTGGTTCTAACTTTCACAAGGCTCAAAGGAGTAGCACAAATTGTGACTAGGGTGTGAAATCCTTAGCAGTCATTAAGCTGACCCTAGGCAGGACTGCTTTATCTTTACTGTAAATATTACCTGGTTCCTGTGAGTCCTTTTGTAGTCATTCCTTTGTTTTGTGTCAGGTAACTTCAATGTACTTTGCCTGCTGTGACATCCTACCCCTTTATTTTCTGTATTATATAAGACTGGTGTTCACTTTGTGACACTACATTCAGATTCTACACAATCTCCAGTGTCTGTCTGTCATTCATTCACCGACTCCTTGTCCACCTGTAACCAGAGACTCGTTCTCTGCAGACAAGGGACCAAGAAGGTCTGCAGCACCAATCCATTCCTTGTCTGGCTCTGCATCAACCATTCTATCCCACTTTCAGTGTGAAAGCAGCTGAAGAGCCTTGAGAGACAACAGGAGAGCAGGTTTGGCTTCTGTAGTAGACTTCTGCTCCAGATTAGATAGCATCCTGTATCCCAACACTGGGGTTGATGGGCACTCCCTGGGCCCTTTCTCCAAGTATGCCAAATCTGTGGGTTAAACAGTCAGGAAAGGGTCCTTGATGCCTGTGGCTTCTGGGTCAGCTAGAGATGATTGGAAGATGTCCTGGTGTTTGTGGCCCATTGTTCTCTGCAGTCCTATGAAGTGAGAAACACAACCAAAGTTACAGAAGCTTGCTAAGGGAGAGAGGTAATCCCTTCCTCTAGGATAAGATTTCCACATATCATCTGGGGAAATGAGACTGCAGTGACAAGCATTGTTTCTCTCTGCTAGAGATCTCTCAACACAAAAGTGACATGTTACTGCCCTGCAGCAATGTGTCACTTTTGGATATCTTTTTTTTTTTTTTTAGGTTTTTTGAGACAGGGTTTCTCTGTGTAGCCCTGGCTGTCCTGGAACTCACTCTGTGACCAGGCTGGCCTCGAACTCAGAAATCTGCCTGCCTCTGCCTCCCGAGTGCTGGGATTAAAGGCGTGCGCCACCACACCCGGCTACTTTTGGATATCTTGTCTGACTGTGACATGTCTACCTAATAACCTGGTGGGAAAGAGCTTACCTCATGATGTTTCCCTGAGGCTTAATGAGCAATTTGATAGAACCTGAGGCCTCTCTCTCCTAGGTTCCAGTACCATGCCAGCAGCCACATTGAGATGGAATACATTTCTCTGCTGCAGGTCGCTCAGTAAGGTGATTCTCACACTAGGAACTGCTATGAACTCTACAGCAGGACAGTTTCTAGCACAGATGCCACGGGATTAAAGATTGTCTTAGGATGTAGGACCCTAGAGGCAGATTCAACAATGCTCTTTGTGGATGTATTAACTCTGTCTGCCTTCAAACTATAAGAACAGAGATAGCACACACCTTTAATCCCAGCACTTGGGAGGCAGAGGCAAGCGGATTTCTGAGTTAGAGGCTACCTGGTCTACAGAGTTAGTTTCAGGACAGCCAGGACTACACAGAGAAACCCTGTCTCAAAAAACAAACAAACAAACAACAGAGATAGCAGGTTTAACTGAGACTGTCTGCAAACCCTTCACCTTTTACACCATAGCCATTTACAGCAGCACCTAGGGGACATAGCCCTAGTGACAGGCCAATGATGAACAGATATGGAAAAGAATCACTACATTTTCTGTAGTGTTGAAGGTTCCCTCCTTCTGGAGACCTGATCTGTCTGCCAAGAAATGCAGTCTCAGAATTGGTTTAGGAGCCTTGTGATTTCGTGGGATGGAAGCTTAAATCTTCCTTGTCCTGTGTTTGTCTTTAATTATAAATGTCCACCACATCTTTGCTAACTGACCATCTGCCTCTGCAGTCTCTGTTTGTTAGTAGTGTTGTGAGCCCTCTGGGTTTCCCACCCCAGGCTGCATTCACCTTACTAATCATATAGACCAATGGGCCCTCCATGTTATTACACCTGAGCACCTGACCTGGCCTTATTTTCATGAGATTTCCTGCCCCATCTTACTTGGGTCCCAGTTTAGGAATACAGTTTCCTCCCACCCTTCCCTTGCTTCAGCCCTCCTCCTCATCACTGACTTGACAACACTGTTGCACTTCTCCATCGCTCATGGTCATGCTTGGTTTACAGGAGTCTCCTCAGGATCCCCCCAAAGCAGAGTGGACCGGACATTTCTCTGCATGCCATTGACAGGGCTGCCATTCTGGAACATGTTCTCCATTGTAACTTTTGCTTCCCTACTCCTACCAGCGGAGACATTGTCAATTTCTTCCTTTCACAGTGTGTTCATCCTCTGACCAGGTTCCAGGAAGCCATACATAGAACACTCTATTATCCTCCTTCATCTTTTCCTTTTGTCCTCTCTCTCACCTTCTGGGCTACTTGGTATGTTTCAGGCTTCTCCCCACACATACTCTCCATTAAATAACTATATTTAAACTTCGGATGCTGGGATCCACAAATGATAGAGAATAAGCATTATTTGTCTGAGCATGGGTTATCTATTTTAATATAATACTTGCCTGTTCTGTCTATTTTCATCCAAATTACATTTCTCCTTGTAGGTGAATAAGATTTCACTGTGGATAAACCACATTTTCATCTCTTGATGAACAGTTCCTTACATCCTGTTAGGAAATGAGCTCGCTTAACCATGAACATGCAGGTATATCTCTGAAATAGAAAGCAGAGTTCTATGGTTTTGTGCCCAAGAGTGAGGGTACAGTTGAATCATATAGTAGCTATTTGCCATTTTTGGGAAGCCTTCACATTGATTTGTATCATGGCTGTCCCAGTGACACTCCTACCAGCAGTGTACATTGCTTCCCCTAGCAACACATCCTTGCTAGCATTTATTTGTGTGGGGTGATTGTTTTCTTTATTGTCTTCTTTGTTTTTATTTCATTGCATGAGCGCTTTGACTGAGTGTACACTGTCCCTCATGCATGAAATACTCTCAGAGTTTAGAAGATATCTGATCCCTTTGGACTAGAATTATAGGTGGTGACAAGCTGCCACGTTGATATCCTGATATCCAACCTCGGTGTTCTGGAAGAGGAGTCAGTGCTCTTAATAACAGAGCCTGCATCCCAGGCCTCATTTCTTTGTTATTTGGTGATACGAATTCTGACTAGGGTGAGATTGGAAATCAAGGTTGTTTAATTTCATGTTTCTCTATCCCAAAGGATGTTGAACCCTGTTTAAATATTAATTTACCATGAATAATACTTATTTCCTCTCTCTCTCTCTCTCTCTCTCTCTCTCTCTCTCTCTGTGTGTGTGTGTGTGTGTGTTTGGTGTACATTTGTATGCACAGGTTTACATATGTGTAAATGTGTCTGCACATGTGTGGAGGCAAAAGAGCAACGTGGGATATTGTCTTCTGTCTTACTTAATGTTTTATTGTAAGTGTGAGACTGGGCCTGCAGTGGGGTTTGGAAATCTCAAAGCCCACTACTGATGACACACCTTCTCCAAGAAGGCCACCCCAACATCAGCAAGACAATAACAAGGCCACAGCACCCAATCTTTCCCAAGGATTTCCACTACCTTGGGAACCCAGCATTGAAACCCATGAGCCTATAGAGGCCATTCTCACCCAATCTACCACAGCCGACATCTTTTATTTTTCTTTCATCTGTGCCTGTGGTGTGTGTGTGTGTGTGTGTGTGTGTGTGTGTGTGTGTGTACAGGCACATGCATGCCACAGCATGAGAAGACTTTAGATGAAAACTTTCAAGAGTTGGTTATTGACTTTCACATTGACTCCTGCTGACCAGGTCTCTCTTATGTCTGCCACTGCATCCTGCATTCAGACTAACTCCCCTCCTAGTTCCGTGTCAATTCTCTCGTCTATGCCTCTTGTTTTATTTTACAGAACCTCAAATTTTGCATTATCATTTTCAGATGCTTGAACTTTAGAAGTCAGGGAAATGTCTGGGTACTTGTTACAAATTGGCAGGCATGGCCAAGCATCCTCAGATACACTTAAGAACCACCCTTTTGGTAAGCAATCCTTACCCTCACATCATCCCCAGGAGAGAAAGTACACTGCACAGACCGTGGTTAATTCTGTCTTCCTCTTAATTACAATTCTGAATGGACTTCCCATGTAAAGTTTTGTCTCCCAACCTTTTCAGCTCTGACCACACACTTCATCCTATCAGAACACCCTTTACACAGAGAAAGCCAAGCAAGATGGGTAGTTCTGAATTTATAGGCTTTAAATATAGGATATATGCATTAATGTACCCCTTTGTGTATCTTTATGGTTTCTGTACATGTCATGGTCTTGTGAAGGTCCCAACCACTGAAGAAGCACTTTGTGAGAGGACTGAGCAAAAGAAACCCATGGGAGTCTGAGTTGTTTAGGGTTTGTAGAGGTTTGTGTAAAGCCTCATGGCTTCTCTGGTTTCCCTTCAATAGTTTTCCCTTTGCTGGAGTGAGTCAGGGTCTTTCCCACCAGGCAGCTTCCCTTGGAAGTACTGAGGATGCTTCCTGTGGTGCCCTCTCTCCTCTTCCCAGAATGCACTCTGGTTAAAGTAAGAGCTCACTTCTACCCAAGGTCTCTGTCATCAGGAGGGCAGGTACCCTGCAGAGAACATAGATGCTGGAGGAGAACCTGAAACTGCCATGTTGCCATAACAATACAGATTCTAACTGTATTTCAAACATTTATCCTTGTGTCCACAGGCAAGTGCAGATCTCTGGCCAGACTGGTGTCCCATGCATTTAATCCATGCATTAAAAGAGGAGGCATGTAGATCCCGAGAGATCAAGGCAAGCCAGGTTTACATAGCAAGTTTTTGGACAGCCAGACTCACATAAAGAGATACCAGGTCCAACAAACAAACCAACCAACCAACAAACAAAAGATAGGAAAAAAAAGAAAAAAAAAAGGAGTGAAGAGAAAGTGCTATTGACGGGCGGAGAGCAGGTGACCTTGTGTTTCAGACCTGAGCTGATAGATCTACAAGGCAGCCCAACACACAAGACTCGGGGATATTTGCAGGGCAGTGCTGGAAAGATTTTTCAGATGCAGAGGATCAGGATGCCTAATGCCACAGTGTCTTCTAGTCATGACAGAGTGCCATACCCATGAAATGTGGACAATATGTCTGCCTACGAAAGGCCTGCATAATGATCTCACCAGTTGCCATGCCACTGTGCATGGGGGACAGTGTACAAGGCCCTGTCCCTACTTGTCCCAGCCAGTGGCTGCTGCTGGAGGGAGAATGAGCATCTCCAATTACAAGCTCTCTATAGTGTCATCCAATCACAAGAGGTCAGCAGGAAGCCCATGTACATATCAGTACCACTCAATGAACCCAGAAGGCACAGTGTGTTTGGTGTGTGTGTGTGTGTGTGTGTGTGTGTGTCTGTGTATCTGTGTGCATCTGTGACTATTTTATATAAACAATAATGACTAAATGGGGTCATGAATATGTCAGGGAGTGGGCAGACTATGTAGGTGGCACTGGAGGAGTCAGAAGGAAGCTGGAAATGATGAAAATACAGTTATCAGAAAATTATCAACATGTTTACTTTTCATTTTTTTTAAAAGATGCCAGGTGACTTACCAGAGATATAGGTCTTGCTTAGAGGTGTTCCACTGTCGACAGGGAGAACTATTTGACCTGGGAACCAGGGCCAAAACATTGGCTTTCACCTTTGCTTTGTTTTCTTCATCAATTTTAGGATCTGAGTATGAGCTATTGAATGTAGAGACTGTCTTTTGTGTCAGTACTGAAGAACACATAGTCATTTGATATCCAGCCTCTGTAAACTTGAAGATTGACCAAAAATTGATTTTAAAATAAGCTTTGACCCAGGATTTAAATGGTAAATAGCCTGACAATCTCAGAGGAAGCCATAGAGACATTATCTTGACTGAACATAAATTTATGATATTTAAGAAAATAGATTTTCCTTAGTGGCTTTTTGTGTCCTTGTTTGTTTATTTGTTTGTTTTGAGATATACCTCTCTACATAGGCCTGGCTGTCCTGATTCTTACTTTGTAAACTAGGCCAGCCTCAAACTCACAGAGATCTGCCTGCCTCTGCCTCTTGAGTTCTGGGATTAAAGGTGTGTACCACAAGGCCCCATATCATTGCTCTTTTTAAATTAATTTTCACAGATATTCTTGTGAAAAATTAAAATATATATTACATGTTATATATTATATATGTTACATATAATATATATTTTATATTAAATATAATAATAATGGCTATAGATGTATACATATGCATATATATTTATAATTATCCTCTTAGGGTTACTATAGCTTTGATGAGAGAGAATGACTAAAGCAACTTGAGGAGGAAAGCATTTAATTTTTGCTTACACTTCCACATTACTGTTCATCACCAAATAAAGTCAGGAGAGGAAACAGGTCAGAAACCTGGAGGCAGGAGAAGATGCAGAGATCTGAGGGGGTCCTGTTTAGTGTCTTGATACCCCAGGCTTGCTCAGTCTGATTTCTTTTTTTTTTTTTTTTTTTTTGGTTTTTGGTTTTTGGTTTTTGGTTTTTTGAGACAGGGTTTCTCTGTGTACTTTGTGTACTTTGGCTGTCCTAGAGCTCACTCTGTAGACCAGGCTGGCCTCAAACTCAGAAATCCGCCTGCCTCTGCCTCCCGAGTGCTGGGATTAAAGGCGTGCGCCACCACTGCCTGGCGGGTGTTTGTTTGTTTGTTTGTTTGTTTCGATGGCTTCTCCACAGTGGGCTGGACCCATTCTCAATCAATCACTGAGAAAATGCCTTACAGAATTGCCTACAGTCTGATCTTATGGTAGCATTTTCTCAGTTGAGGTTCCTTTCTCTCAGATGACTTTATCTTGTGTCAAGTCAATATAAGACTACCCACCACCTTATTAGAAAAACAAAACAAAACAAAACAAAACAAAACAAAAAACCAAAAAAAAAAAAACCTGATCATAGAATTCCATGCTTATATGAAAACATTCCTTTTTTTTATCAGCAATCCATCTCTAACTGTTGTGTCTTCTCAGTCTCAGTGGTCTTTCCTCTTGTACTTTCTGTTATAAGAAAGAGTCTTGGCACAATTTAGGCTTTTCTCTTCCAGCCTTAAAAGCCTGGATGTCCACATCAACCACTGCTGCCCTCGGTAGAGAGGATCGAGCTGGAGCATGATATGTCAGGGTAAATTCTTACTCACTAAAACATGGAAACGTCACACTTAAATTATTGGTGACATTGTGCAAGGTTTCTATATAGTCACACTTGTATAGAATCAATTTTAAAATAATATGAACGTTTACTTACTTATAAGCTAATTAAGATGACGACATTATTATGTAAAACTTTTACACAAAATACACTTAAATGTGAGTAAGGCATCATCATAGGTGCAGCTAACAGCTGGACCCACAACCAAATGGCACATAAGCAACTACTTGAACACAGCTGGGAGCACTCTAGCAAGAAGCTCAAAGGACAGAGAAGGTGAGTGACTGTGCTTCATCAGAGTGTTTCCATAGGAGAGACACGCTCACCTCAGTCAGGTAGATCAGCCTCAGCATGCAGGAGGGACAGTTGCTCTGAGTTCCCTGTAGGAAGTCCCCAAGCCTCTGTGTGGGGAGAGTGCATTGCATAATGGGTCTGTCACACTCAACAGAGGGTTTCATTAGCTGTGACTTAACCTACACAGGCAAGAACTGAGCATCTTAAGTTATTTACCTGGAATGACACACAGGTTGTATGGCACCAGTGAATCTTCACCCAAAATTTATCTTTCTCCTGTATATTCACTCATCCAACACTCCACTCTACACACACACACACACACACACACACACACACACACACACAGCTATTTACAAACACACAGTTCATTTGTAAAAGATCACTCAAGAAAAAGTAACTCACACATGATATGCCAGGGATCTGACCATTTCTGATGCAGAAATCTGTCCTACAACAGAAAATAAATTGTTTCATTCATTTTTGTCTCACTTATATGAGACTCTCTCTCTCTCTTTCTCTGTCTCTCTCCGTGTTTCTGTCTGTCTGTCTCTCTTTGTGTGTGTGTGTGCGTTTGTGTGTACCATGTGAGTACAGTGGAACCACAGTTACAGAAGGTTTTGAGCACCAGGCCTTTAATCCCAGCACTCTAGAGGCAGAGGCAAGGAATCTATGAGTTTGAAGGTAGCCTAGTCTAAAGAGGGAGTTTCCCAACAGCCAGGGCTGTACAGAGAAATCTTTTTTTTTTTTTTTTTTTTTTTTTTTTTTTGGGAAAAGAAAATAAAACAGGAGAAAACCATGAGGATGACGTCAGTTTTGTGAGCACTGGGAATCCAGCCTGGGTTTTCCAAAAGAGCAGAAGGTGCTCTTAACCTCAGAGCATCCCTTCAGGCACCTGAAGCTGCTTTTAACTGGAAAAAAAAGTGATTGCAGGACTTGTCACAAGGTCTTGAGTTTTAGTTCCAGAGCTAAGGGGAAAATCACAGCCTTCCTTCCCTGCAAGACAGTAGGGAGAGGAACAGAAAGGAAATGGAGGTGGTAATGGAGGGGGAAGAGGTGGCGACTGAGATGCATTGGGGAGGGGCTTCAGGAGGAGGCAGTAGGATAAGAAAGAACTTGAGCATGCACCAGGGGACCATGGGGAAGGGACCTGAAGGGACAAAGGGGTGTGTTATGGAAAAGTGAAGAGACAGAAAAAGTGAGAAAGATCAGGGTGGATGTCTGAGGGAGACTGATGGCGTGTCTCTGGCTAGAGGAGAAATGGGAAACAGCTAGGAGACAGTGGCAGCGAGGTGAGGACAGGAAGTGATGACTGTCACTAAGTGATTCTTGGCTGGCCATGGGCATGGGCGTGCCACTGGGCAGAGCTAGAGTGATTTAAATTTGTTCGATTCAGGCTGAGGTCTGCCTAGACTCCTGCGGAAGGCCTTGACTTTTTTGTGTGTTTCTTGTCTCTGTTTCCAATCAGCTCTGAGGGCACAGCTGCTGGTGAATGAGATGAAGGGACCGAGGGGCTTGGGAGTACTGGAGAGAGCACATCTTCCTTACAGCTCAGTTCATAGTCAAGTTCTCCAGATGCCATCACATGACAGGAACCTGGGTCCGAGGGAGGAATCCCCCACGAGGTCCTGGAGGAACCAGCCTGGCTGGAGCACAGAAAGTTCTGAATTCACAGTCCAGATGCCTGCTGGAACTTTTGTGATTCTCTGTGCTGGGTCCTTTGCAGGGCAGTACTAAGGAATTCCTGATTCGCTCTGCAACTCTGGTCACACCATAAGCAGCCAAGTCTCAGGAAGTACCATGGAAAAGGGAGCCACCACCAAGTGCAATCTTCCCCTGATTCCAAGGCTTTTAATTCTGCTGAGCTATCAGTGGATGGTGCTCCAGGCTGGTGAGTTCCCAGAATCTCCATGGAAGGGCTTGGGCAATGGAACAGGGGATGTGGCTCAAGTCAGAAAGTTTCCAGTTCTGGGCTACCTTCTTCCCTTCACCACCACAGTGGCTGGAAATCCTGGCTCTCCCTCACCCAGGCTTCAGTGGATTGAGTAAGTAAAGAGAAAGGTTGAGCAGAGGCTAAATGAAGAGGGCAGGGGTCAGAAGGGAGCACCTGGTGATGTCCTCAGCCCCACTGGGATCCTTAGGAAGTCTAAAACCCAGGCACCAGGACAGAATGTGCCGGGCACAGTGCAAGACTACCAGGAAGCTACCCTGGAGCTAAGGCAGGCTGTGCTCTGAAGACTTCCTTCCTAAGGGATTCCTCACAAGCACTTCACCATGCTTGGGAGTATTTGCTCTTGACTTTTCTTTCCCACCTCTCCAGCAAATCCAGGGACAAGTCAGCCACAACCACTGTCCTATCTCATTATATTTTCTCTCCCTGCCTCTTCTTTTGCTCTCTTTTTATATTGCTTTAAGGCTTCACATTATTGCCACATTAGAATCTAAAACAATCCCTTCTCTCCTTTACTACCAAGTGCTGGGATTACAGGTGTGTGACACCAGGTTCAGCTTCAGTGCCCACATGGCTCACCAGTCACCATCCTGCTCAGCTCCCTTTCCTGCCCATCTGTCCTTCTCAATGTTTCCATCCACAGAATGCCCATTAGATCCTTGTCCACCAGGGAGTAATCTGTTCTCATGCCTGAGGACACTTGAGCTAATCGGGGGCTGGAAAGCCTTGTCCTCTATGGAGGATCCTGACAAAGGCACTGGGTGGGGACCTATTCAAGCTTCTGTCCTAGGTCACAGACCCATGTAGTCTACCTCCTGTGGAGATGGCATCAGTAATGGTGTTCTTTAGGCAGGAGTGGATTCTTTTTTCTTTGTAAATGGAAAACACCAAATCTTGATTGAAATCAGGCAAGCTTTGCTGTATATCTCTCTGCATCAACTACTCAATTCTGCATTGGGTGTGACAGTGGCAGAAGACAACAAGCTGATGACTAAGTAGCAAATTTTTCCTCTAACCCAGATTAGGGTGTTTCCCATCCTTCCAGAGTGTCTTCAAAAGTATTCTGATAACTAGGTCTTTCCCAGGCAGCAGTGGGTTCTGTGCTACCTGTGACTTCCAGGTCATCTAGAAATGATAGGAGGACGTCCTAGGTTTAAGGACTCTTGATCTCTCCATTGCTCTCTAATGGATTCCTAGGCTTCCATGGTACACAGGAGACTCTCCTTGAAGCCTAAAGTGCTCCCTGAGGGAGAGGTGGCAGCTTACTTGAGAACTGACCTTAGACACCCCCTATAGATGAGAGAAGATTTACAGTTACCTGGGGAACAGGAGATGCTCTCGCAGTCAAGAGTTCATGTCTCTTCCTGATAGGGGGCTCTCAACATACAAGTGACTTCTTATATTCCCGCAGCAATGCCACATTTCTGGATGTCTAATCTGACAGTGACTTGTTCACCACATACCCTAATGAGAAAGAGCTCACCTCATGATGTATCCCTGAGGCCTGAGGCCTTTCCTGACAGCCTGCAACCAGAGACCACTCTCTCCCAGAGTCCTATACCATGTCAGAAGACACTTAGAAATGGAGTGCATGTTCTCTGTTGCAGGAGGTCAGCCTGGCTTTTGCCCAAGCAAGGTGATTCTGTAATTAAGAACTGCTATGAACACTACCCAGGAACATTTTTCTCTCACTGACACCTCAGGCTGACAGATTGTCCTGGGTCATAGGTCCAGTGAGACAGGTGCAACCTTGTTTTTCACAGATGGCTTCTCTCTGGCTGATTTCAACAGCCAAGCACAGAGTATAACAAAGATGGTCTGGCCTACAAACACTCTAGTATTTATATAATGGCATTAGTTACATTCTACTGCAGTGATAAGACACATGACCATGGTAACATACAGAAGGAAGGATTTGGGGAAGCTTATAGTTTTACAGGGATAAGAGTCCATCACCTCACAGCAGAGGAACATGGCAGCAGACAGGCATAGTGGCTGGAGCAGCAAGTTGAGAGCTCACATATTATTGGTTGGGTTTGGTTTGGTTTTGAGCACAAAGACACACTGTGAAGTTCTGTCTGTTTAGAACTCACTGTGAAGATTAGATGGCCTCAAATTCATAAATAACCATCTAACTCCACTTATGAAGTGCTGGGATGAGAGCCATGATACCATGCCCAGCTGGGAGTCCATATCTTAGTCACCAAGTATGGTTCAGAGATGAAGAGATGGGAATGTCTTTGAAAACCACCTCCCCACCCCCATCCTCCAGACCTTCAGCTAGGCCATACCCCATAACGTTATCCAAACAGCTTGCCACTAACTGGGGCAAACATCTTACTGTACAGAGGACAAGATCATTGAAACTACACATTCATAATAGCATCTAGGGGTTTGTTCCTGGTGGCAGCACAGTAATGAACTGATACAGAGAGAAAGACTGTACCTGCTGTGGGGATGAGTGGTCCCTCCTTGCTGGTACCTGATCAATTTTAGGAGGTCAATCTGGGTCTGTCTTTGAGGTGTTCAGTTTGAAAGGGTTTTAGATTTGTTTTATGCATTTGAATGTTGACTAAAAGTATGTATGTGCAGCAATATATTCCTGGTGCCCTAGGAGGCCAAAAGAGGTCAGAAGTGAAATTCCAGGCAGTGGAGAGTGACCTTATGTTGCTGCTGAGAATCAATCAAGATCAAGCTGGATCCTCTGCAAGAGCAACACGTGCTTTTGAGCGCTACACCTACTCTCTTGCTCCAGTGGTTCAGTTTAAACCGTAGGCACAGGACCCTATGTTTTCATAACTCAAAAGAGTTTTTCATTATCTGTTTTGTCTTTAATTCTTAAAATCCAGCCACTTTGGAGTTGACTAACCATCCCTCTATATTAGGATGTCCTGTTAGCCATGGCCCCCTTAAGCAGTCAGGCTCCAGGCTGTGTCTCCTTTACTCAAAAGTGGACCAGTGTCCTTGATGTTACTGTCTCTTGACCACTGCGCATGATGGGATTTTTTGTAACACACTGCTGAGATTCCAAGTTAGAGATACAAATTCCTACCTCCACATCAGGCTTCAGCAATCAGTATCATCCCTGAGCTTCTCCCCATGCTGAGGCCCTTCTCTCTGGTTGTTCTTCATCATCTTATTTTTTTAAAGATATTTTCTTCATTTACATTTCAAATGCTATCCTCAAAGCCCCCTGTACTCTCCCCCTGCCCTGCTCCCCAACCCATCTACTCCTGCTTCCTGGCCCTGGCGTTCCCCTGTACTGGGACATATGATCTTCATAAGACCAAGGTCCTCTCCTCACTTTGATGACAGACGAGGCCATCCTCTGTTCCATATACAACTAGAGATACATCTCGGGGGGGGGTGCTGGTTAGTTCATATTGTTGTTCTTCCTATAGGGTTGCAGACCCCTTTAGGTTTTTGGGTACTTTCTCTTTCTCCTTCATTAGGGGCCCCGTGTTCCATTCAATAGATAACTATGACCATCCACTTCTGTATTTGCCAGACTCTGGCATAGCCTCACAAGAAAGAGCTATATCAGGGTCCTGTCAGCAAAATCATTCTGTAATATGCAATAGTGTCTGGGTTTGGTGGTTGTATATGGGATGGACCCCTGGGTGGGGCAGTCTCTGGATGGTCCTTCCTTCTGTCTCAGCTCTGAACTTTGTCTCTGTAACTCCTTCCATGGGTATTTTGTTCCCCATTCTAAGAAGGAGCGAACAGGCTGAGAAAGAAATTAGGGAAACAACACCCTTCAAAATAGTCACAAATAATATAAAATACCTTGGTGTGACTCTAACTAAGGAAGTGAAAGATCTGTATAATAAGAACTTCAAGTCTCTGAAGAAAGAAATTAAAGAAGATCTCAGAAGATGGAAAGATCTCTCATGCTCATGCCTTGGCAGGATCAATATAGTAAAAAATGGCTATCTTGCCAAAAGCAATCTACAGATTCAATGCAATCCCCATCAAAATTCCAACTCAATTCTTCACAGAGTTAGAAAGGGCAATTTGCAAATTCATCTGGAATAACAAAAAACCTAGGATAGCAAAAACTATTCTCAATGATTAAAGAACCTCTGGTGGAATCACCATGCCTGATCTCAAGCTGTACTACAGAGCAATTGTGATAAAAACTGCATGGTACTGGTACAGCGACAGACAGGTAGACCAATGGAATAGAATTGAAGACCCAGAAATGAACCCACACACCTATGAAGGGTGTTGTTTCCCTATTTTCTTTCTCAGCCTGTTTGCTCCTTCTTAGAATGGGGAACAAAATACCCATGGAAGGAGTTACAGAGACAAGGTTCAGAGCTGAGACAGAAGGAAGGACCACCCAGTGCTAAAAACATCCAGTGGAAAAAAGACAGCAGTTTTAGCAAATGGTTCTGGCACAACTGGCAGTTACCATGTAGAAGAATGTGAATTGATCCATTCTTACCTCCTTTTACAAAGTTCAAGTCTAAGTGGAACTGTGGTTGTTCTTAATAGCTTCTCAGCACAGATCTCCAGCACTCCACAGAGCAGCATGGACTCTTCACACTTTCCGCCAAAATGTTTGCTTTTACATTCATCTGAGACTATGAATGTCTCTGAGATTCGTGATCACCACTCTTTCACTACCAGACTTAACCATCCTAGGTTTTCTCTGGTACTGGTACTGTTCTAGTACTGAGGTCCATCCTCTGACCACTTCAAGGAAGCCATTCCTGGAATGCTACATTAGGTCCAGGAGATCTGGCACTGGCACTGTGTTGATCTAGTTTCCTTCTGTTGCTGTGATAAGACACTCTGGACAAAAGGAACTTAAGGGAGAAACTGACTTATGAGACTCCTACTTCAAGGTTATACTGTTCCATGGAGGAAAGTCAGGACATGATCTCAGAGGCAGGCTTACTTGCTATCCTACACAGCATGTCCTATGGCCAATAAACTTGCTTCCCAGCTGAAGAGATATAACAGGGACCAGAAAAGGATGGCAGTTGCAGTCTGGATCACCAGCTCATAAAGGGCTAGATTTCCTATTCATCCAGAGAGCTCTTGGCCAGAGAATGATAATGTCCACATTAAGACAGGCGTTCTTACATCATTAACCATCAAAACAGTTTCCAATTAGAGACTCATTTTTTTCTTTTTTTTAATTAAAAAAATTGTATTTACTTAGAAGCATTCAGAATGTCAACAAATCAGCCACTTTTTTTTTTCCATTACAGAGTGGTATTCAGTTAACAGAACAACAATTATCTTCGTATAAGCTGCATCAGAGACAAATGAAGATGAAAAAAATAAAACCCAAAAATAAAACCAAAAGAAAAAAAAACCCAAAACAAAAACCAAATTACTGTTCCCATATATAACTAATCTGTGCTGTCCACCAACAAGAACCTGCTTTAAATTTCCATGCCAATTACAACCCCCACACTATATCAAGCAAGGTTAGTAGCTATTGAAAATACCACCAGGACAGGGCTATCTAAAGACACATTTGGTAGTGTGTTAACTATACAAAAAAAAAACCCCAAATCTTACACAGCCTTACATTTCAGTTTTTTTTCTTTAAATGGAGTGAGTTGTGTACAGAGGGCTTAAATTCTTTATAGACAAGAAAAAATAGCCGGGCGTGGTGGCGCACGCCTTTAATCCCAGCACTCGGGAGGCAGAGGCAGGCGGATTTCTGAGTTCGAGGCCAGCCTGGTCTACAAAGTGAGCTCCAGGACAGCCAGGGCTATACAGAGAAACCCTGTCTCAAAAAACCAAAAAAAAAAAAAAAAAAAAAAAAAAAAAAAAAAAAAACTGTGCTAGAACCAACTTCATCTTCATCATGAACTTCTTCTTTCTCCTCCTCCTCTTCCTCCTCCTCTTCCTCTTCCTCTTCTCCTTCTCCTTCTCCTTCTTCTTATTCTTCATCTTTGTCTTCCTCTTCTTCCTTCTCTTCCTCATCTTCTTCCTTCTTTTTCTTGTTCTTTTCAGCCTTGCTCACCCCCTTTTCACTGCATCAGGTTTTCCTTTAGCTCTGTAGACAGCAATATAGACACTCATTTCTTAGGAGAATATAGGCTCGATCACACTGACAGTTAAAATTTCTTATAGATGTCCAACTCTATGATGAGAGTACAGATCAGAAAAACTCTCTAAGCAACTTCAGTAACACCCTTGTCCTGCTCCACTATGACCCAGCATCTTCACACACCATCCTGTCTCCACACAGTCTACACTGGCAGTTTCTGGAGACTCTCCAGAGTAAATAGATCTAGAAAAGACATCCTGAACTTTTCCTGGCATGACTGACAGTGCCCATGGCTAAGAAGGTCATATATAACAGACAGGTGGATTGTATTGATAGAGAGCAGGAGAGAATGAGCATGAATTATTTAGCATAGTGAAGATGGGTCAGGGATTCCCCCCTGCCCCCATCCCTTACATCATTTTTCCAGAAGGATCATCAGGTAGAGAACGTCCCTGAGTCCCTTGCTCCCCAGCCCTAACCTCACTGCATGTTTCTTCCACAGAGTCCCCTACTCTCTGCAGCAGTTTCAACATTAGCAACTCAGTGTCTGGACTGTGGAGCTATGAATTCCAAAGCCAAGTGAACCCAGGGCCTTTCCATCTCAACAGAAATATCAAATGTCATGTCACTGATGCTCTTGGGAACAGACTCAATGCCACAGAGATCTATGAAAAGCCGTTTCACAGTCTACAAGATCAAGTTTATCACTTCAAAGATGTGCTATATCAAATGCAGGGGGAGAATAACACAATCAGAGCTAAGTTTCAAATGACTCCATAGAGCTGGGGATGTAGCTCAGTGGTAGAGTTCTTGCCTAGCATGCATGAGACGGTTCCATCCCCACTGCTACAAAGTTAGGGAAAGAAAATATCAGATGCCCACTGATGGAAAGAACAGGATTTGTAACAGTTAGGGACCTTCATTGTTTCCCAGAGAAACAAAATGAACTACCGCTATTCCCACCTAAGAGGTCCATCAGCAAGGGAAAAATGTGGAGGGTAAAGCCAGTTCAGAGGATGTGAAGGGAGAGTGGGTAGGCAGACAGGATTAATCAAGGCCAGAGACTAATGTCTTTCCAATGGGCACAGAGCCCCTAGCTCTGCAGTCCATTGTATGTGGCTGGTATGCAGATGAAGGATTCAGGGGATCCTGGAATGTCAGCCTCAATGGAAGCAACATGTTCCATGGTGACACTAATAAAGGGCTTCAAATCTATCCTGAAACAACTGGATAGAAGAGATATTGGAGAAAATTGGAAATCTAAATGACTTCTTAAACACGACATCACGGAGTGCATTCAAGAACAACCTTAAGGAGTCTAAGTTGCACTGTGAAAAAAACCTGGAGTCTACCGGTAACTGGGAGGAGGGGGACAAAGCTTTCTGCAGATGTGGAGTGTGTCCGTTTATCTGTGTGTGTGTGTGTGTGTGTGTGTGTGTGTGTGTGTGTTCACGTTTGTATGACCATGTGTGTGTATGGACATGTGTGTATCTGTGTGTGTGTGACCTATTCCTCATGAGACTTTGGGTTAAGTCACTCTTTCCATCCCTCATTTCCTTCCTCATCCTCTCCTGTCTCACTGTGTTCACACTGGTCACCATCCTTGTGTCTCTCCACTCTCACAGTCTGAGAATCCTTCTACTTCCTGCCTTCTCCACAGTCTAGAATCACTGTTGCCTTCCTCTCACCCTTCATGTCCCTCACAGGTCAGCTCCTCTTCTGTCAGCAGGAGAGATGAGGTCCCATCATGACCCTAATCCTTTACCATAGCTACATGAGTCTGTTGAGGTCAGGGACATCCCCTGTCTCTTCCTACTTGGGACCCACACAAATATCTGTTGCAGCAAAGGGAGTAGAAATCTGTGTGAATTTCCTGAGGACCCAGAATCTGAGGTGAGATTTGTTCAGATTTCAGTCCTAACCAGAGACTCAACTTCAGTTTTCACTTAGTCTTGCCAACACTACTGTAGATGTGGATCAGCCTCCATCCAGGGCATGCCTGCCCAACCCTTCTGTCCTGCTGATAATGCTCAGCTGCTTCCTTCTGTATGTTTTCTGAGAAGAATCCTTGACAATGACAGGTACTAGGCACAATGTTGGAAGTGGAGTTAGGGACAGATGGATGAGGACTGAGGAAGCAGGAGTGAGTGAGTTCCAGGAGTCCTGCTCTGATCACTCAGCTGCAGATTCTTACTGAGAAAAGAGGCTGGATATTCAGAGTTCATATCACCTACTAATAATAGCTTGTGCATGCTCAGCCTTGACAGGAAAGGTATTTGTCATAGTCTAGTGGAAATGCCAAGGGAACACAGCAGGTGTCTGGTCAGAGCAGGTTCCTAATTAGGAGGATCCCATGCTGCAAATGTGGGAATTGTTGGGACACAAAAGAAGAAGATTAAAGTTCTTCTTAATGTGAAGAGGGGAGAGAATTCAATCCCAAAGACATAAAGAGATAACACGAGGAGACTGAGGGAAGACCACTTTCTGACTCAGGTTTTATTTTCAGCCTGCCATGGACAGGGGCTCAATGGGCCCTCCTCAATCCATGTGAATCAGAGTCTCAGACAGAGAGCATAGAGCCAGCAGGTGACAAACAGATACGACAGAAGAGAATGTGTTGGACCTGAGCATTTCATCCAAACAAACACCAGACTTCTTTATATAGAAGAAAAAAACAAGAAAAGCCAGGAGGGACACATCCATGGAGTTACAGCGACACAAAACAAAAGGAATGTATACAACAAAAGATGGCGGGGACCAGGCCGCTGTTTACCACTAAGAAGGGAGCCAGGTGTAATGCTAGTCTATTGTTAAGCCCACCACCAGGGGTTCTTAGTAAATGCCTGATTGTGCTGTTCCTTTGGTCTTAGTGAAGGGACCTGTCTCTGGGGGATTCCCTAACTCATGGTAAACTACCTATTCGCTGGGCCATTGTGTATTCCCTTGTTTGGGAGAGACTCAGCTACTGTCTTAAGTAATCACTCTGCAGACTAGCCCTGAGCTATTCTAGTTCTGTTCTTTGTAATGCCTAATTAGTTTCACTGGCTCTACTAGAAGTAAATTTGAATGTTACTGAATAGGTAACCTCACTGAATTCCTACTGAATTCCAAGTTTGTTGGCTTCAAGGATTTTCTAGGATGTTGGAACACTGGTGGAGGCTTACTTATGTTAAAATTCAATCTTTAAAGGCACTTATAATAAAACAATACTGAAAGACAGCATACACCATTCTAACGTGGGGATAGGGTTTGAGTATAAGGGTTATGAGAATGCCAAGGTTCCAGGAGGCTGAGTTTCCTTAAAACTCTTTGCCTCATGAGTGCTTCTGGGCCTCTCAGCCTGTCAAGCAGACTTCACTGGAGTGGGCACAGCACCAGCCCCCACATGGCAGCTCCCAACTGCTCCAAGTCCTGGGGATCCAGCCCTTTCTTCTCTATAGACACTAGGTACACACACAGCACACATGCATATAAAATAGAAACAAATGAAGCAGCACTAACAGTAGTGTTCCCTGTGGAGGCAGGTGGGACTGAGCTGATAATGGAGTCCACTGCACCCCTCTGGACTGCCAGATGGCCAAGGTGGGTCAGGGATGTCCTGATTGACAGCTGTTGTGCTCAGGAATGCAGGGAGGAGGGAACAAATGACCCTCAGGTATGGTGGGGGGGGTATTACTTGTCCTGTTCACCCAGGAGAACAGACCCCGGCTGTCCTCAGACACTTGATACAGGTTTCCTTGCTGTAGGGTGAAGATGCTCCATAGAAAGTCTTGAGTATTCATCTGGTGCAGCCCCTGTCCCTTTTTGTCAGCCTCAAGCACAGGCATCATCATGTTGCTGACACAGGCTTCATGTTCTTTCTACTCTGTGCTAGGCGTTGTGGCCCTTTCTTATCACCTGCTACTTTTTCTCTTGGTGCTCCCTGAAGAGACTTGTCCCTTCACATAAAACTACTTGAACAAGAGATCTGAAAAAGAATATAGCTGTATTTTCATACCAAGCATAGAAAACAGGATAACCAGATCTCCTTCCCGGGAGTGTGAAGTTTTTACTCCTTTGTATCTAACTCATCGGGTTCTGTGTCAGTGTGAGACAGACTAGGAAGAGATAAACTGTGTAAGGGTATTTGGGAGTTAATTTCTTGTAAGAATATTAATTTTGTAATAAATATTTATTATCACCAGTTCTATATTTGGAAGCCTTCTCTAGAACAAATGAAACATACCCATTATTGTTATCTGAGTATATATAACAGAAACAGACTATTTAATAGCATAGAAGGTGATGTTTTGTTTGTATTCTAAATTAGTTTGTGTGATATGCATTAAGTAGTCCAGCCTTGTCCATATGCACACTAGAACAGCAGAGAACTTGTAACCCTCTCCGTCTGACAGGCTGGCTGTCCCTGCAGTGGCAATCTGGCAGTGAAACCTGGAAGGTCCTGGGCAGCTGTCATACCATCTGATGCAGGTTCTGGGTCAGCGCTGCTCTCCACTGTGCTCAGAGAAGCTCCTCTGTGTACATCCAGAAGCTGTGGTACAGGAGAGTGAACTCACGATTACTGCGTCTGACCTCCGCATGAGCACTTTTGCACAAGTGTACTAGCACTCACACATAGACATGGTGCACATACACATGATGCACACATGGTGCACATACACATGATGTACACACACTAGGTGCACATACACCTGGTGCACACACACTAGGTACACACACACACTCAATGATGTAAACCCACATTGCACACACACATGGTACACACACATGGTGCACACACATGTGATGCATACACATAGTGACAACAAATAAAAATAATAATAACCCAAGGACTCTAAAATTATGGAGAGCATAAAGTGCATAATTCACTGGTGAGAACAATTTTTATTAAGCAGGGTCTCATTGTGTAGACCAGTGTGACATGGAACTCACAGAAATCCACCAGCCTCTAGTTCTCCAGCATCTATATCATATTCTCTGCCTTCAAGGCTCATTAACCATCATGTAGAAGGAATGCCCGATTCAGTGTTTACAGTGGTAAGTTTTTCTTTCTGTTGTTTAAAGAGTTATTCTATATGTACTCATTTCTAATGTTTATTTTTATGCCATGTTTATGGATGCTTTAGTACACATATGTATGAGCACCATGTCATTCAATGCTGGTAGAAGCCAGAGAGACATTTGATTCCCTACAGTTGAATTAGAGTCCATTGTGAGCCACAATGTTGATGCTGAGAATTGAAAATTGAGCCCAGGTTCTATGGAGGAGCAGTCAGTGGTCTTAAGCACTGAGGCATCTCTCCAGTCTCTAACATCAGTATTTTTAAGAAAGACACAAAGTTGGGAGATGGCGAGAGCGGATCTGGAAGAAATAAGTTAAAAGTGGAGGCCATGAATATGGTTGACATACGTGTATGTAGGCATGAAGATCTCAATGAATAAAAAGACTGTGTTTGGAAATGTCTTGTTGGAATTCAGAAGCCTACATCCAGACCTTATGCAGGGAGTGAGAGACCTAGGAACACTCAGCCCTAAATGGGGAGTCTCCAACAAATTCTTCCTCTCAGAGCTCAGGTTACCCTGTAGAAGAGAAGGCAGAAAGGATATAAGAGTCAGAGGGGATGGAGGACACCAAGAAGACAAAGCCCTTTGCGTCAGAAGGAGCAAAACTCATATAAGCTCACCCAGACTGAAAAAGCATGCACAGGACCTGCACAGGTCTACACCAGGTCCTCTGGGCTTACATTATGGCTTTCAATTTAGTGTTTTATGAGGTTCCTGGCCATGCCAACAAGTTTGTCTCTGACTCTTGTGCCCTCTCTTGGGCTCTTGTTCTTCTGTTGGTCTACATTATGTGATTTTGATGTGATAGTTTTTGTCTTATTGTGTTACACTTTTTTTAAAAAAATGAATGAATGAATGAATGTAAACCTAACCACTAGGGTGAATGTCAACAACAGTTATTTATACCTGCTGAGAGAGGGAAAATCATTTCCCTCCCCCAATGGAATAACTCTGGGAATATCAATCACTCCATGGAAGATCACATGATCAGGAGTAGTTGACCAATAAATAAGTGATGACACTGTGTGTATTTGTGTGTGTATGTATGTGTGTGGGGGGGGGGGGTGGGTTGGTGGGTGGGTGTGTACGTGTGTGATTATTTGGATTCAATTGCATGGTTTCTTTTGTTTATGATTTTGATTTTTGAGTTGTATTGTGTTTTCTAGATTTTCTGTAGATGTATTTGGGTTTGGGCTTGTTTTTTTTAGAAAGAACTTAAAGTTGGGTGGGTAGGGCAGAGGGAAGAGAGGATATGGATAAACTTGGGAGAGGGGAAGAATATGGTCAAATATATTTAAATTAAAGATAGTTTTAAATAATAAAAATATTTTAAAAGCTACTCATAAGTGCTAGTTATAAGTTCAAAGAATTTCATGTATTACATCTAATGCTTGAGAAAAGGGGGCTTCTTTTCCTCCAGATCCCCATGAGCACTAATCAAGTGCTCTACCCATGAGCTAGGGTCTCCTCATCAGGACCAGCAAGTACCAATAGCTGTAGATCCTTAAGTGGGCTTGCCATATCGAGACAAACTAACATGATTCCAATAAAGCTGTTGAGTGGCAGAAAAATTTATTTTTGTGGATTTCTCTGTTTTCTTCTTCCCAGATAAGGCAGCATTCAGACTCCTCTTCATCTGTTTTGTCTTTAATTAGAGAAGTCCAGCCACATCTGGGTTGGCCAACTATCTATCTGCATTTAAGATCTTTGTGTTATATTAGCCCTGTACCCTAGGCCCACCCTTCCTTCCTTCCTTCCTTCCTTCCTTCCTTCCTTCCTTCCTGCCAGTCTCTGGATGGCCTTTTCTTCTGTCTCTGCTCCACACTTTATCTCCGTATTTCCTCCTGTGTGTATTTTGATCCCCCTTCTAAGAAGCTCTGAAGCATCCCCACTTTGGTCTCCTTCCTCTTGAACTTCATATGGTCTTGGGTTTTCTGAACTTTTGGGCTAATATCCACTTATCAGTGAGTGCATACAATGTGTGTGTGTCGGTTACTTCACTGAGGACAATATTTCCAAGTTCCATCTATTTGCATAAGAATTTCATAAAGTCATTGTTTTTAATAGCTGAGTAGTACTCTATTGTGTATATGTACCACATTTTCTGTATCTATTCCTCCGTTGAGGGACATCTGGGTTGTTTCCAGCTTCTGGCTATGATAAATAAGGCTGCTATGAACAGAGTGAAGCATGAGTCCTTATTACCAGTTGGAACATCTTCTGAGTATATGCCCAGGAACGGTATTGCTGGGTCCTCAGATAGTACTATGTCCAATTTTCTGAGGAACGGTCAGACTGATTTCCAGAGTGGTTGTACTAGATTGCAATCCCACCAGCATTGGAGGAGTGTTCCTCTTTCTCCACATCCTCGCCAGCATCTGCTGTCTCCTGAGTTTTTGATCTTAGCCATTCTGACTGGTGTGAGGTGAAATCTCAGGGTTGTTTCCCTGATGACTAAGGATGTTGAACATTTTTCCAGGTGCTTCTCAGCCATTTGATATTCATCAGTTGAGAATTCTTTGTTTAGTCTGTACCCCATTTTTAGTAGGGTTATTTGATTTTCTGGAGTCTAACTTCTTGAGTTCTTTGTATATATTGATTATCTCTTTCTATTGGATGTAGGATTGGAAAAGATCTTTTCCCAATCTTTTAGTTGTCAATTTATTGTATTGACCATGTGCCTATTGACCTTTGCCTTACAGAAACTTTGCAATTTTATGAGGTATCGTTTGTCTACTGTGGATCTTAAAGCATACGCCATTTTTATTCTGTTCAGGAAATTTTCCTGTGCCCATGTGTTTGAGGCTCTTCCCCACTTTCACTTCTATTAGTTGCAGTGTATCTGGTTTTATGTGGAGGTCTTTGATCCTCTTGGACTTGAGCTTTGTATGAGGAGACAAGAATGGATCGATTTGTGTTCTTCTACATGCTGACCACCAGTTGAACTAGCACCATTTGTTGAAATGTGCTGTCTTTTGCCAATGGATGGTTTTAGCGCCTTTGTTGGAGATCAAGTGAACATAGGTGTGTGGGTTCATTTCTGGGTCTTCATTTCCATTCCATTGATCTACCTGACTGCCTCTATACCAATACCGTACAGGTTTTTTTTTTTATCATTATTGCCATGTAATATAACTTGAGGTCAGGGATGGTGATTCCCCCAGATGTTCTTTTGTTGTTGAGTATAGTTTTCACCATCTGGATTTTTTGTTATTCCAAATGAATTTGAGAATTTCTCTTTCTTTTTATTTTATTTAAAAAAAATTTTTTTTGAGAATTGCTCTTTCTAACTCTATGAAGAATTGAGTTGGAATTTTGATGGAAATTGTATTGAATCTGTAGGCTTACTTTTTGTAAGATGGTCATTTCACTGGGTTAATCCTGCTGATCCATGAGCATGGGAAATATTTCAATCTTCAGAGTTTTTCTTTGATTTCTTTCTTTAGAGATTTTAAGTTCTTGTCATACACATCTTTCACTTGCTTCATTAGAGTCACACCAAGGTATTTTTTATTATATGTGACTATTGTGAATGTTGTCGCTTCCCTAGTTTCTTTCTCAGCCTGTTTATCCTTTGAGTAGAGGAAGGATACTGATTTGTTTGAGTTAATTTTATATCCATCCAATTTGCTGAAGTTATCTACAAGGTTTAGGAGTTCTCTGATGGAAGTTTGGGGGTCACTTAAGTATTCTATCATATCATCTGCAAATAATGATATTTTGACTTCTTCCTTTCCAATTTGTATGCTTTCATCTCCTTTTGTTGTCTAATTGCTCTGGCTAGGACTTCAAGTATTATATTGAATAGATAGGGAGAGGGTGGGCAGTGTTATCTAGTCTCTGATTTTAGTGGGATTGCTTCCAGTTTCTCTCCATTTATTTTGATGGTGACTACTTGTTTTCTGTATATTTAGGTATGGGCCTTGAATTCCTGTTTTTTTTTTTCCAAGACTTTCACCATGAAGGAGTGTTGGATTTAGTAAAATGCTTTCTCACCATCCAATGAGATAATCATGTGGTTTTTTTTTGAGTTTTGTTGTGTAGTGGATTACATTGATGGATTTCCATATATTGAACCATCCCTGCATCCCTGGGATGAAGTCTACTTGATCATGATGAATTCGTTTTGATGTGTTCCCCGATTCAGTTTGTGAGAATTTCATTGAGGATTTTTGCATCGATATTCATAAGGGAAATTGGTCTGAATTTCCCTATCTTTGTTGCATCTTTGTGTGGTTTAGGTATAAGCATAATTGTGGCTTCATAGAATGAATTGGATAGAGTACCTTCTGTTTCTATTTTGTGGAATAGTTTGAGAAGAACTGGAATTAGGTCTTCTTTGAAGGTCTGATAGAACTCTGCACTAAACCCATCTGGTTCTGAGATTTTTTTTTTTTGGTTGGGAGACTAATATTGACTGCTTCTATTATGTTAGGGTATATGGGAATGTTTAGATTGTTTATCTGATCATAATTTAACTTTGGTACCTGGTATCTGTCTAGAAAATTGTCTGTTTCATTCAGATTTTCCAGTTTTGTTGGGTATAGGCTTTTGTAGTAGGATCTGATAATTTTTTAAAAAATTTCCTCAGTTTCTGTTGTTATGTCTCCCTTTTCATTTCTGATTTTTGTATATTTGAATACTTTCTCTGTGCCCTCTGGCTAGTCTGGCTAAGGGTTCATCTATCCTGTTGATTTTCTCAAAGAACCAGCTCCTGTTTTTGTTGATTCTTTGTGTAATTCTCTTTGTTTCTACTTTGTTGATTTCAGTACTGAGTTTGATGATTATTTTCTGCCATCTACTCCTCTTGAATGTATTTGCTTGTTTTTGTTCTAGAGCTTTCAGGTATGCTGTTAAACTGCTAGTGTGTGTTTTCTCCAGTTTCTTTTTGGAGGTATTCAAAGCTATGTTTTTTTTTTTTTTTTTTTTTGTCCTAGCACTGCTTTCATTGTGTCCCATAAATTTGGGTATGTTGTATCTTCATTTTCTTTAAATTCTAAAAAGACTTTAATTTCTTTTTTTATTTCTTCCTTTACCAAGTTATCATTTAGTAGGGCGTTGCTCAACTTCCATGCATAGATGGGCTTTCTGTTGTTTTTGTTGATCTAATAGGTTGCATGGGATTATTTCAGTCTTCTTGTATCTGTTGAGGCCTGTTTTGTTACCCATTATATGGTCAGTTCTGGAGAACATACCATGAAGGTATATTCTTTTGTTTTAGGATGAAATGTTCTATAGATATCTGTTAAATACATTTGGTCCATAACTTCTGTTAGTTTTGCTGTGTCACTGTTTAGTTTGTACTTCCATGGTCTGTGCATTGATGAGAGTGGGGTCCTGAAGTCTCCCACTTTCATTGTGTGAAATGCAATGTGTGCTTTAACCTTTAGTAATGTTTCTTTTATGAATGTGGGTGTCCTTGCATTTGGAGCATATATGTTCAGAATTGAGAGTTCGCCATATGAGATTTTTCCTTTAACGAATATGAAGTATCATTTCTTTTCTTTTTTGATAACTTTTGGATAAAAGTTTATTTATTTATTTATTCATTTATTTATTTATTTTTGTATATTAGAATGGCTACTCCTACCACACACTCCGGTCGAGTCAGCTTGACAGGCTGTAAAGCCTAAAAGCCACTCACGAGGCAGAGAGTTTCAAGGAAGCTCACCTCCTGGAGTTTTGGTGTTCTCATTTACCCATGTACTCATACTCTATTCCCGTGTTAGTCTGGTGTATGGATCAACAAGCTCTCTTTTAATATTTCATTATAAATGCCATTTAAGATTAAATTCTGTTATAGTTAGTCTCCCCAGTGTTCCAAGGTCCCAGAAGCCACCAAGTTTAGAATCCTGTAAGAATGCAGTAAGGAAGTTAACCTATTCAGTAACTAATTAGGCATTACAATAGACAGAGCCAGTGGCTCAGAGCTGGTCTGCAGAAAGAGCCAGGGAATCTTACTGAGATAGAAATCTTCAGTAAAGGCTACATTGCATATTAAAGCAAGTTGGTATATTCTCCTGACAAATGGAGATTCTCCAGATACTTAAAAGTTACACTCATATAAGAATTTAGCAAGGCCTAGGAAATTAGGGGGGTTGTGATATTGCATTATTCATGAGGCCTGCCAAGAGCAGAACCCCCTGGTGCTAGCCTTCACAGGTTCAAAGGTATAACACTAGTGTGTGAAATCCTTGCCTGTCACTAAGCTGATCCTAGGCAGGTCTGCTTTATCTTTATTTTAAACATTTACCCAGTTCCTGTAAATCCTTTTGAAGTCATTCCTTTGTTTTGACCTGGTAACTTCAATGTACGTTGCCTGCTGTGACTTCCGACCCCTTGTACTATATAAAATTGGTGTTCACTTTGTGACAATACATTCAGATTTTACACAATCTCTCGTGTTGGTCTGTCTGTCATTCCCTCAAACTCCTTGCCCACCTGTGACCAGAGACCCGTTCCACGCAGACAAAGGGGCCCAGAGGGTCTGGGGCATACTCCTGCTTGTTTCTTTGGACCATTTGCTTGGAAATTTTTTTCCAACTCTTTACACTGAGGTAGTGACATTGAGGTGTGCTTCCTGTATGCAGCAAAATGCTGGGTCCTGTTTACATATCCAGTCTTTTAGTCTATGTCTGTTTATTGGGAAATTGAATCCATTGATGTTAAGAGATATTAAGGAATAGTGATTGTTGCTTTCTGTTATTTTTGTTGTTAGAGTTGAAATTATGTTTGTGTGGCTATCTTCTTTTGGGTTTGTTGAAAGATTACTTTCTTGCTTTTTCTAGGGTGTAGTTTCCCTCCATCTGTTGGTGTTTTACATCTATTTTCCTTTGTTTGGCTGGATTTCTAGAAAGATATGGTATAAATTTGGTTTTTTCATGGAATATCTTGGTTTCTTCATCTATGATAATTGAGAGTTTTGCTGGGTATGGTAGCCTGTGCTTGCATTTGTGTTCTCTTATGGTGTGTATGACATCTGCCCAGGATCTTCTAGCTTTCATAGTCTCTGTTGAGAAGTCTGGTGTAATTCTGATAGGTCTGCCTTTATATGTTACTTGACCTCTTTCCCTTACTGCTTTTAGTATTCTTTCTTTGTTTTGTGCATTTGGTGCTTTGACTATTACAGGAAGGGGAGAAATTTCCTTTCTGGTCCAGTCTATTTGGAGTTCTTTAGGCTTCTTGTATGTTTATGAGCATCTCTCTCTCTCTCTCTTTTTTAGGTTAGGAAAGTTTTCTTGTATAATTTTGTTGAAAATATTTACTGCACCTTTAATTTGGGAATCTTCTCTTTCTTCTATACCTATTTTCCTTAGGTTTGCTCTTCTCAGTGGGTCCTGGATTTCCTTGATGTTTTGGATTAGGAGCTTTTTGCATTTTGCATTTTCTTTGATTGTTGTGTCAATGTCTTCCATAGTATCTTTTGCACCTGAGATTTTCTCTTCTATCTCTTGTATTCTGTTAATGATGCTTGCATCTATGGTTCCTAATCTCTTTCCTAGGTTTTCTGTCTCCAGTATTGTCTCCCTTTGTGATTTCTTTACTGTTCTTATTTCCATTGTTTGATCCTGGATGGTTTTGTTCAATTTTTTTCACCTGTTTGATTGTGTTTTCCTGTAATTCTTTAAGGGATTTTTGTGTTTTCTCTTTAAGGGCTTCTAGCTGTTTACCTGTGTTCTCCTGTATTTCTTTAAGGACATTACTTATGTCCTTCTTAAAGTACTCTATTATCATTCTCAGATGTGACTTTAAATCAAAGTCTTACTTTTCTGGTGTGTTGTGGTATCCAGTGCTTGCTGTGGTGGGAGAACTGAGTTCTGATGATGACAAATAGCCTCGGTTTCTGTTACTTATACTCTCACCCTTGCCTCTTGCCATCTGGATATCTCTAATGTAAGCTGTTTTGCAGTCTCTGACTGTAGCTTGTCCCTCCTGGAAGCTTTTATCAGACCTGTGAGACCAGATCTCTTGGTGATATTTGTGTATGGATAACTGTGGCACAGGATCAGCTGTCTCTGAGATTTTCCACATCACTCTTCTACTACCAGACTCAGCCATCCTAGGTTTTCTTTGGTACTAGTACTTGTCTGGTACTGAGGTCTATCCTCTGACCAGTGTCCAGGAAGTCATCCCTAGAAGGTTGTATTAGTTCCATAAGATCTGGCATTGTATTGTTCTAGTTCATTCTGTTGCTGTGATAAAACACCCTGCCCAAGGCAACTTAAGGGGAAACATTGTCTTGCTCTGTGTTCTTTTGCTGTAAGAGATACTATGCTCATGGCAACTCTTATAAAAGAAAGCATTTATTGAGGCTTGCTATGGTTCCTTATGGAGGCTAATTTCATTATCTTCATGAGTGCGATCATTGTGGCATACAGGCAGATATGGTAGCTGAAAGTTCTATATCCAGATCCAATGGCAGCAAGAAGTAACAGGCTCTGGGCTTGAAATGTGCTTTTGGAAAAGCCTCAAATCCTTTCCCCAGTGACACACTTCCTCCAATAAGGCCACACCTACTCCCTAAATGCCATACTCCAGCCCTCTTAGGTAGTGCCACACCCTAATGTTCAAGTATTGAATTATTTGAGTCTTTGAGTACCATTCTTATTCAAACCAGTATTATACTTCCTGACCCCGATTGGCATGTAGCTATATCCTAATACAAAAATGCATTCAGACCAACTTCAATGTTTCCACAGTGTTATCACAGTCTCAACGTCATTTAAATGTCAAATACCCAGTCTCTTTTAAGACTCAAAGAAACCTCTTAACTGTAATCTCCTTTAAAATTAAAAAGCAGATCCCATCCTTCTTACATAACACAGGATATGCATTTCCATTCTAAACAGTAGGAAAGGGAGCATAGTGAGCAAATACTGGACCAGAGCAAATGGATGGCCAGCAGTTCCAACTTTAAACCATGCATCTCCACGTCAGATGTCAAAGTTCTCTTCAGAACTCCAAATCCTTTCTGATTGCTGACTGCAACAGACTTCTCTGTCCCTTGTGCTGGTCCTACATTGGTTAGCAGATCTCCTTGGCAAGTAACCCATACCTCTGGCATCCTCAAAATCTTGATCTCATCAATGCAATCTGGGCTTTACACAAGAGTCTTTCTGAACATCCATGCAGGAACATCCCTGACACATGCCTGGCCTCAGCATTGTTAGCTGAGAAGGGGAAGTTTACAATCCCTTCCTTGTATCCCTGATTCTAAAGCCAGCAGCACATGGCTAAGACTGAAAAGTTTTTCTGCTTGCTGAGGCTATAACATGGTCCCTCATTCTATATTTATGTATATATAATATATATATATATATATATATATAAAATGTGTGCATGTGCATTTGTGTGTATAATATTTTTGTTAATTCCATTGATCATTGGACTTTGATAATATACATCCTGATGCTCCTTTTTTCATCAAGCTATACTCTTTGATACTCTTTGTATTTTTTCCTGCTCAGATTGCTCCTTTTCATTATAGATCTGCAATAGTAACCACTATCAAGCGCATGACACAGCCAATACTAAGATGTCTTGACATGTCCTCTGCCAAAGCCATTAATCTGCAACTTTTTTATTTAGCCTTAGCCAGAAAGTTCTAATCTATTTTTCTCTAGGCACCAGTCTTCCAATCTTATACTAGACCTATAGTTTAGTACTATATATAGGTCTAGTACTATTTTATATATCTATCTATATCTATCTATCTATCTATCTATCTATCTATCTATCTATCGATATACATCCTAGTAGGTATATACTATAGTATACCTGTATACCTATAATATAGCACTATATACAGTCTTATAGGTTTAGTACTAGTATAGTAGTAGTATAGTGCCAGACCTATAAGCCCCACTTAATATGTTCAACTCCTTTCCTAATCCAAAAATCACAAAGTCCTCATTCTGCCCATAAGCAGTATGGTCAGGCCTGTTACAGCAATACCCCCCTCTAGGGTACCAACTTCTATCTTAGTCAGTGTCCTATTTGGGGAGCATATGGCACACAGATATGGTAGCTGAGAGTTCTACATCCTGATTCTGATTCTGCTTACAGCTGTATTAATCATAATCAAAACTGTCTCATAATATATTAAGGAAGTCTTAGCATTTGATTTGGCCACATTCATAGATACCCTGGACTGTAAGTTGGTCATTCATGAAAGCTATGTTAAAGATTAAAATCCCTTTTTGTCCTTCAAGTCTGTTAAAACTGATGTTCTGAATTTTCAACAGCCACCACTAGAGGCCTAAAACAACGACAGCCAGGATGTTCACCTTTATCTCCAGGTTGGCGATGTCTCAGTATAGAGGACAGTGGGATAGCTCTAAAAGGATATGACAGCTTCAGAGAGGACATGGAAACACCTTTTTGTTATTTCACAGAGAAATAACCTTGTCCAGAAAGTGGCAACTGGAGGAAATCTAAAGACAAGGGGCCCCTAAAACTCTCCAACACTCCTGAAAGTAACCACTAAGGAGATACAACTGCCAACAACACAAGGACTGCAGCTAGAATGGAACTTATGCAACCCATGGGCAGTTCCAGCTTCAGCTCCAGTTGTTAGGGGACCCGCATGAAGACCAAGTTGCACATCTGCTATAAATGTGTAGGGGACCTCGGTCCAGTTGCTGCATGCTCTTTGGTTGGTGACGGTTGAGAAAGGGTCTGATGGTGTAGACAGAAACTTTTGGGGGTGACTGAAATCCCATGGGGCTGAACAGTGCCTGGGGCTGGGACTGGCCTTATGTTACACAAGTCCCATTCTACTGCAGTCCTTGCTCCTACTGGAAGCAAAGCCTTTGCATTAGTGGGCTGATTCAACAGCCAAGGGACCCAGAGGGCAGAGCAGCATTTAAGTGCCAGGGAGGGACTGGAAGGTTTAGGAACCTTGGGTTGAAGAATAATATCAGCGCAACCACACTCAATTCAGAGTCTCTTCCTCCCAAAGGGAGGGACTAAAGTGATCTAATCCTCATGGAGTAAAGAACAAGTTACAGAGTCCCAGACAACTGCTTGAGTTCATGGCTCAAGTGCCTAGCATTTTTGTGACTCCTGGGGAGAGGCTTCTCTGCAGGGCTGCACAGAATCCTCACCTCACAGCTTCCTAGCTCAAGTCTCACCTGTTGCTCAGGGTATGACAAAGCATGCAGCCACCAAGACCAGTCTTTCCATACCAGCTCTGTGGCTTTCCACACTGTCTGCCACTGGTGAGTTACAATGGAGGGGCTCTGGAGTTGACATTGGGGTTGGGGACACTGCAAGTTATTGAATCACTACGTAGCAGTCTAATGCTCAGATGCTCTTGGACACTGCATAGGGTGCAGGATGCATGGGCCTTCATCCTGTCCCTTTACTGCCCAGCAGAGTTAGTGGAAAATTACTCTCAGACAGGACAGACAAATAAGAAAGGCAAGATGACAGAGGGGAATCTCAGGTGATGACCTCATCCCTCAGCCACATTGTGGTCCCCATAAGCCTAAATCGAGTCTCTAGGCTCCATGCAATGGACACAGTGAAAGACTGCTCCAGTAGACTGTCTCTGACAGTCTGCTTGGGTTTAAGGCATTTTATGCTTGGATACTTAGAGGACTACTTTTCTTGAAATTCCTCACAAGCCCTCTATCTTTCTGGGGCCTCTCTGCCCTTGAACTTTCTTTCCCACCTCTCCTCACGTCACTCCCTGTAGATGAGATAGGATTTACAGTTATCTGGGAACAGGAGATGCTCTGCCAGTCAAGAGTCCTTGTCTCATCTTGATAGGGAGCTCTCGACACACAAGTGATTTGTTATGTCCCTGCATCAATGTTTCATTTCTGGATATCTTGTCTGACTGTGACGTGTCCTCCTAATAACCTGAGGGAATGAGCTCACCTCTTAATGTCTCTCTGAGGCCTGATAGGCCTTCCCATAGCCTGGAATTAGAGGTCTCTTTCTCCTGAAGCCCAGTAAGTACCATGTCAGGAGCCAGGCTGGCTTCTACACAAGCAAGGTGGTTCTCCAATTAGGAACTGCCATGAACTCCACAGAAGGCCATTTCCTAGCACTGACACCTCAGGCTGACAGTTTGCCTGGGTCTTAGGGCCATCAGGGCAGGTTCACCCTTGCTTTTCACAGATGGCTTCCCTCAGGCTGCTTCTAACCTCTAAGTACAGAGTTGAGCAGGTGGAAAAAAGACCATCTTGCCTGCAAACACTCCAGTATTTGTGTGATAGTGGTTTTAGTTGCTTTCTACTGCAGTGATAAGACACATGACTGGGGTAACATAAAGAAGTTAGGGCTTGGGAAAGCTTATAGTTTCACAGGGATAAGACTCCATCACCTGTACCCAGGTATACCACTCCTGGGCATATACCCAGAAGATGTTCCAACATGTAATAAGGACACACGTTCCACATGTTCATAGCAGCCATATTTATAATAGTCAGAAACTGTACACAACCCAGATGTCCCTCAACAGAGGAATGGAGGCAGAGATAGAATGATTGCTGTGAGTTCAAGGCCAGGCTGGTCTATAGAACTAGTTCCAGAATAGCCAGGACTATACGGAGAAACCTTGTCTTGGAAAAACAAAACAAACAAAAAACTGTGTTGTTAATTTTGATATTCATGTGTTTTTTCTATTTTCTTTCTGTTTACTAATTTCTGGTTTGATCTCTTCACTGGAGAAGATAATTTATACAGTTTTAATCTTAACTGTATTTAAACATGCATAGTTTAGGTCCAGGTCTCTCCTGTCATTTGTTCTATTTATATTGGAAAATAATGTATGCTTTATTGTTCTGTGCATATTTTGGAGTCTGAATGGACACTGTGGTTGTCTAAGCCCTTTGGTTCCTCACTGATACCTAGTTCTTTTCATTACTGAGAATGAGAAATTGACTCAGTTGTGGTGGTGAATGCCTTTAGTCCCAGCCCTAGGGAGGTGGATTTCTATGGGTTCAAGCCCAGACTGAGACTGTCTCCAAAATAAAAACTAGCCAAATAAAAATAATGAATGTGAGGGGTTGAAATCTCCTTTACTTACTGTGTTGATGTGAATTTCTTACTTCAGTTATAAGCATTTGCTTCAATTGGGAACTCTGGTGTTAAATGAATAGATACATATCGCTGTGGGGTATTCTCCAGAGAAAATTGCTCAAATGTGGGTTTAAGCCAATAGAACGTCTTTATTAGCTGGTCAATGTCTACACTTGGTGTTCAGGATCCCAGTGTAGCATGGAGTTTTAAGCACAAATACCTATGTTCTGGGTGACTTCAGTTAACAAAGACAGCTAGAAGCAGAACTCCAAAAGCCAAAAAGCACGGTTAGCATTTTAGAGACTTTGCCATAAGTATGGACTTGGATGGACTAGGCCTTTGTTCTAGTTTTGGCAGGTGGTGCTATGTACATGCTGAGTTTTACAGCCTAAATAGAACTTCCATCGTGCAATCAGTTTTGCTGAGATCTGAGGTCCAACTAATGTCTAGGGCCCTGTTATACTTAATAACTGTGATATGTTTCTGTCAAAATGATTCTTTTACCATGATCAAATACCTTTACCTAATGAGTCCTCAACTAAAAAGCATAAAATAAATAATACAACTAAAAGTTAAGCAAGGACCTTGAATAGGCATTTATCTTAAGATGATATACAAACTACCAGTGAGCATACAAACACATACTCAGGTCCTGGCTGAGTATGTGTTCATGCTTACAACACATACTCACCCAGGCTTGGTCCTGGCTTTGGCCATGTCAAGTGTTGCACTGTCTTCTAGTCCCGTGGGCACAGTCCTTTCCCACTCTGCTGGTGTTCACCATGAGCACCAATGTGTTCCCTACCTCCATGCTGGGACTTCTCTCAGAGCTCACCCAGCAGCTGGCATATGCTACTGGCAAGCCAGCACAGTGCACGTGGACCTAGACTAGGTCATAATGTTTAGTGACCCCTATATCCTCTGGAGCCTGCACAACATTGGACATCAGCTATTATGGCATGAACGCCACCAACGTGGACTGGCAGGGTTCCACCTTTGCTTGAGTGCTGGTCTGATTTACCTACACCACTGTTTTTAGAGCCTTGCTGTATGTAGTGTCCTGTGTTGTCTACTGTAGCAATATTTATCCTTTCACAGAAATACCCACCTTTTCATTGAGAGAAATAAATGTGTTAGATACCCCCCCCAAAAAAATTCAACAATACTTAGCACTAGAAACTGTAAATAAATAAAGATCACAGTGAGGTTGGTACTTCATATGTGCTAGAGTGGCTACTACAGAATAAATATCCATAGGATTTGGAGAAATCATAGATCTCATGGCCTCCCTGTTGGTGAAGTTTTGTTAGAGACAGGGTCTCACTCTGTATCCCTGTCGGACCTGGAACCCACTATGTAGACCAGGCTGTCCTTGAACTCCCAGTTGCTGAAATGAAAGACTCTGCCTCTGCCCCCTCCCCCCATGCATGACATTGTTAATGGAGTTTTCTAATTGTTTTACTAGTAGGGAAGTAGATGGTTCTTTGAAATCTTGAAAGTAGAATTTATATCCAAAAGAATCTGAAACAGGATCCTGAGAGTTCATAACACATCTATGTTCTTGGCAGCAGTGTTCACCATAACCAGTGCGTGGTATAACTCACAAGGGAATGTCATTTATTCTTTTACAAATGGAAGTTCTGACATATGAATATAGACCAACTTTGAGAGACTATGGTAACTTAACCAGTCTCCATTAGTGACTTTCCTTATCACTGTGATAAAAATCCCTGACTAAAGCAACTTTAAGGAGAACTGATTCATTTTTGGCTCATGCTGTAAAGGGCTATCAATCTGATAGGGAAAGGGATGGTGGCAGGGGTGGCTTGTATCTCAGGAGTTTGCTCATATCTGGGTAGATCAGAACACATAGAAAGAACAAAAATAAGCCCAGCTAGGAAGTGGAATTAGACCTAGGACTCAAGCTTGGTGCTCAGCAACTCACTTCCTCCATCTAGCCTCAACTCCTAGAGGTACCACGACTTCTCAAAACAATGTTCTCAACTAAGGAGCACAGTTCAAATACGTGACTGTTTTTTGGGACATTTTACATCCTAATCACAACACAGTCCAAAGAAATATGACTCTCTCTCTCTCTCTCCCTCTCGACTGTGTGTGTGTGTGTGTGTGTGTGTGTGTGTGTGTGTGTGCTACCACCTCTTACATATCCTGACTGTTTGGTTTTGAGCTAAAGCAAAGCTTCTCAACCTGTGTGTTGTAACCCACTTTGGGGTCAAATGCCCCTTTCACAGGAGTCACTGAGGGTCATTGGAAACCACAGATATTTACATTACAATTGATAACAGTAGCAAAATTACAATTACAGGTTTACCACAGCATGAGTGATTGTATCAAAGGGCTGCAGCACGATGAAGTATTATGCGATTAACCTGCTCTAACTTCCCTGGTGGTGGCAGCATGAGTTCCTTGCTTCCCACCCCAATGTTCCGGATTCCCAAAGACACACACACACACACACACACACACACACACACACACACACACACACATTTAATATGCTCTAAGCAACTCAATGGTGGGCCACTTCCAAACCTCCCTTTGTTTACTACACTCTCCCCTCTGGTATTCCTGAAGTATTACTTACTAAGACTTATATTCCATCCACCCTGAACCCAGGTATGCAGCCCTCCTGGGCAAACAACCCGTGTTGGCTGTTTGTCTGCCCTGCATTTCTCAGACCTGACTCTTCTGCCTTTCCAGCGTGGTGGTTCTAATTCCTTATTTTCTCAGTCCCCTTTCCTGCAAATCCTAAAGTCTCACCTCTGTCTCTGCCCAACCATTAGCCACTGGCAAATTTATTTACCAATGGAAACCAACTGGGGGTAGAGAATGTGGGATTCTCATGCAATTTTGGGAACCCAGTATTACAGGTGTTAAACTAAATCCCTAGCAGGAAGGCCGAAAGCCACTTTAGGTACTAAAGGATGTCTTCCCTCTCCAGTGTTTCTTTGTCACATGCTCACCACTGCCACAACCTCACTAACATGACTTGTTCTGCACCAGGACAGTTGTGCTGAGATCCACTGTGGATGAAAACTTGTCCTCTTCTTGGTATGGATGGAAGATGAAAAAACTTGTCCTCTTCTTGATAGCAATAGCACCTGTAGAGAGATTTTAATCCAGCAACATGACAGCTCTGGTAAGGGATCACATTCAAAGATATGATTCAGTTAGAATGCAGACACACTCTGGGTTACAGTATGATTTGGCTGGAACATAGACACTCCCTTAGTACACTCCTTTAATTCTAACCATGAAGGTAAGGCTATATTTTAAAGGGAAGCAACCATGTTTGAAAGTGAGGTTTAGTGGAGAGGCAGACAAAGTGATGAATCAGAGAAAGAGTTGATAGAATGAGTCAGAGATAGAATATACCCAACTTATATGAGAATAGCAGAGAGAGAGAGAGAGAGAGAGAGAGAGAGCGAGCTAGTTGGTAGGGCAGGTGGAACAGACTCCACAACCATGTAGCTTCTGGGCCAGCTATGCATTTTCAGGACTTGGGCTTCCAGGCAGAATCTGACTGAACTCAAGAGTTCTCCCTATCAGTCCTTTCTGCCCAGGGCCTGCCAGTGCAGAGCAGCATCTGAGTTCCAAAAAAATGAAGGTGAGGCTCTGCTGCCATAGCATGAATCAGAACTTAGGATTTTCTTGTTGTTTGTTTGCTTGCTTTACTTTTGCTTACATTTTTTGTTTTGTTTTTCTTTCATAGTAGGAATAATTCAATATTAAAGGGCCCTGTTGGGGTACAGGGATCACCTTATGAGCCAAATGAACACTTATCTCAGCCAGACAGGAATGCTTTACTGAGCATACACCCCAGGACTGATCCATCAGAGCCATAGTGCAGATTCAGGAACTGAACCATGACCCTGAGTTACGATTCTACAAGGGTTTTAAGCCCCAAAGATATAAACATCTCTGCCGAGTTATTTTACCAATCCGATTTAGGGATAGGGGATTTCCTTAGGAACATGTCTTTGTTGTATACTTATCCTGCCCCCATTAGTTTGGGTGTTCAACTGTGGCAGGGGACTTGCCTTGCCTAACATTCATGTCTTAACTTGTCTACCAAGAGATTTTTGTCTTGTCTGACATGTCTTAACTTGCCAACCAGGATGTAAGTTACCCACGTATACATCTGTTTTTGCCAAGTAGATGTCAATTTCCAAGAAGGTCTTTTCCACTATTCAAAATGTAAGTCTTGTTTCAAATAGTTTCTTATATTGGTGCAGATGATTCTCTTATCTTGGGACTATCCCAGGGGAAGCTTATAAAGGCAAATACCATAATGATGATGCTTGCTGAGACCTTGTGAAAGAAGCTTTTGGCTTAGGTGATATAATTTCTCCCAGAAGACAGCAGTTGGGGTGCAGAACACAGGACAGGAATCAGGAGTGTGGGCATACACATCTGCTGTTCTTGGGGATGTCTTCTGCTTTATGTTTCTGGGTGTTCAGCATGGACTAATTCTTCCCCTTTCCTGCAAGCTCTTGCATTCTACAACTCTTTTAGACTTTGTTTTTAATCTGGTCTTTAGGAATATGGCTTCATGAGAAAGTCTTGATTGACAAGACGCCCAGTGGGGTTGTCACAAGGAAGAACCATGAATGGAAGTCTAGATTTATGGTCCAAGGTTGAACAACATGTGGTCACCCCAAGTGCTCAGGAGTGTCAAGATCTTAGTGACCCTGCTGGTTCCTCCTAACACAATCTTCTGCAACATCTAGGACAATCAGAAAGGATGAGGCTCCAGGTAGCCACACATAGACACTCAAATTGCTATCTTCCAAGGACAATGCCACACAATTTAACACAATGAGTTTGAGGACTCATGTCTCCTCTAGAATGATAACAAAATGCATTTTTTGTGGGCAGCCAAGTCACTTGTCATTGGGCAAGAAACATTTATAATAATTGCTACAGGCCTGTGTGTGCTCTCTGTCTGTTGCTCCACTTGCCCTCAAGACAGAGAGTTTGGATAGAAAGGTAAAGGTCTATCTGAACCATGATTCCGCTGTAATCCTTGGTGCCAATGTTAGTTCAGCCATTGGTACAGTTCAGACTGAAGTCTTTGTCTGCTGTCAAAATGATCTGTTACTGCTTTTAGAATTGTGTGTTCTTTGGGAGTTAGATAAAGTCACACTGTTGTGGGAAATGGGAAATCAACTATTGACACATCGTGCTTAGCAGGGCACCAGTGGCTCCAATGGGTGTTGTCAACTCTTCAGTCTCTCTGACCTGGAGCTACCAAGATGTTTGTATCCGACTTGCTAAGTTCCCTTGGTGTGTCGTTGCCATGCCAATCCCATGCAATGAGCACCTACCAGGCAGTCAGCTCCCACAACACCAAGCAATCTGGTAGAAACAAAACTCTAGATAGAAGTTTATAATTAAGCAGTCAGATTTATATATCAATAAATTCTCAATTCGCCAGATGCCCACACAATAATTTCAGAACCAATTGGTAATGGTACAAGATTAGACAAATTACCCCAGTTATTCTATCCCTATATGATATTGCATCTATCTGTGGCTATTTAAAACCGTGCAGAATCTGAAGCATCCTGTTCATTGCCTTCCATTTTGCTTTCTTCTCTACCTGTCTCTTCAGCCTCCATCTCTGCAACTCTTCGCTCTGCCTCTCTTTTCCCTGTCCAATCACAGCCTTCCTTTTGTATACATAATTAAATAAATTGGACAGAGAAAATTCTGCTACATCACATAAGACAGAATTTCAGACTAGAGAGCATCAGGCATGAGGAGTCTCCTCAATGAGCTCTGCTAACAATATCACAGAACTTAAAGCAATTGTCCTTTTTAAAACTGCCATGCTCACCTGGACATGCATGGCTTTGAGTCTGGCCTGACTGGGGTGATGAATAAATGAATAAACAGCAGAAAGATGTTCAGAAAAGGTGAGATCTGGTGGCATGTAGGCTCTTATGGCCATGCACCTACAGCATCAGGAGGATGAAGACTGTCCCTGAGTACCAGGATAAGGTCAGGCCTAGATACATAATTACCTATCCAGGGTCACCTTTTTAGGCAAATCAGGAAACTGAATGTATCTTCAAATCCTGCCACAGGCCAAAATGACATTGGATGCTGTCTGGCCCAGACATACTAAACCCTGCCTGGTCATGATGCATGCTCTTTCACTATTGGCCTACCTGTCCATGGTTAAAGATCAAATGTCCTATCTTCAAACACATCTCCCAATGAGTAGCCATAGTGTGAGTACCTACTTACATTGACCTATGACCTCTGTGTTTACTTCCTTAATTTAATGTTGCTGGGCCATAGACTCAGATATCTTCTAGAATAGAGCCCCTTAGGATACAGATAGTATTATGGCAGTGATATCAATACTACCATCTACACCAACCTCCCAGTACAGAGGACATTGCAATCTCTGAATGATATGTCAATTTGGCCTTCAACCTCCTGAAATTATGATCCCACTTTTCTAAACTGTTGCTCAATTTTTATGCTGTATGATGACCTGACTCTATGACAGATTGGCAATGCCAACCTATTTCTAAGCAATGAATTAAATCCAAAAGAAAATGGAACTTTGTTAAACATTAATGATTTGATTTTGTGGATTTAGTAGGGAGAGTGTAAAGACAAATATGCCAAAAACATCCCTGTACTCTAATAATCAGAACTGAATAGCTTAGAAGCAGTTATTTGTGATGAATGGCACAAACAACCAGACTCATGTGAATTGCGCCTTACATATTATCTTTTCTAAAAGAATCCCTTAAAATGGCTCTTCAAACAATGCAAGGTAATATTTGAACTGATACAAAAGACCCTATTTTATTGTAAGTTTGCAATATTTTTCTCCAAAAATTCACTTGCTTTAACATTGTCCTCAGAATATATTCTTGAAAATTTTCACATGTAAATGTGGTCATGTACATATGAATGACAGGGACCTACCTGGGGGATACACTCCTCAGGTTGTCATTCATCTTAGTTTTTATTTCTATTTCTTAGTCGCTCACTTACCTGGAAACCACAAATTTTTCTAGCCATGACCCCTAAGGTGCCACCTGACTGTCTGATTTTTTTTTTCTGAAATTTCATGAATATGCCACCACCCTATGCCTTTTCTGTTTTCAACATTGGTTGTCAGGATTGAACTCAGATATTCCTCATTTTGTATGATATGTACCTTATTGTCTGTCATATTTTTCTCCCCAGGATTTATTCTTTACTAAAATTAAATTTTTTTGTAGTATATGCATTTGTATATGTATATCTAACTATATAAGTATCTGTAGGTGTATATTTAGTTGTAGCTGTAGCTGCAGATATATCTGGATCTGGATCTAGATCTGTAGATGTAGATGTAGCTGTAACTGTAAATGTATCTGAAAATGTAGCTGTAGCCCTAGCTGTAGCTGTAGGTTTAGATGCAGATGCAGATGTAGATGTAGTTGTAGCTGTAGGTGTAAGTGAGCTGTAGCTGTAGCTGTAGATGAAGATGTAGACGTAGATGATGTTGTAGCTGTAGATCTATGCACATGGGTGCATGCCATGTTTAGGAATGAATAGTAGTTCTCAACTGCAAGGAATTGAGTGAGAGAACCAGAGATGAGAAATAAAGAGAATAAGAAATAAAGAAGGCAAAAAGCAGTATCTGGGATCAGGAAGACTTGCATAAGCTGATGACTTGTGCCAAGCACAAACTACATCTCCTCCTCCTCCTCCTCCTCCTCCTCCTCCTCCTCCTCCTCCTCCTCCTCCTCCTCCTCCTTCTTCTTCTTCTTCTTCTTCTTCTTCTTCTTCTTCTTCTTCCATCAAGAGTAACTTTATTTAAAAGGAACTCACAAGGAAAATGTATTTAATATAAACTTATGTATTTAGTAAGTTATGCACACACTTTGTTGTCTGCCACAACTGCTTACAATTCCACCCAGCTGCTATCTTAACTTACATCACCTTCATGAAAAATAGCCTAGATAGCATTCTTGAAGATGGCTTTCTAGTATGAAATGAAAGGAAGGACAAAACATGTAAAACATAGTACAAGATCAGTGAGACCCTGGGTCTACTTTGGAAAAGTTGACAGAGCCCTGTCTAAAGTGAACACTTGTAAATCCCTCAGAAGATTCAAAATGTTAATGGTCTTAAACAAATTAATCTTAAACAGAAAATGAGGTGCCTAGGTCAGTACGACTATATGTATGTGAGTAATTGTATGTCTATGCCCAGAATGGCCACGTACACATGTACTTATAGGGAAATAAAGGTCAGTTTGGTGATTTTCAATTTAAATTCTCTTTAAGAATGAATGACATTTGTTCAAATAGTGGCACAAAAGTAAAAATAAGTATTTGAGTACAACCCACTATAAAACAGTATGGAATGAAGGTGAGTGCTGAAACTAAGAATTTATAAAATGACAATCGAGAAGTTGGAAATGCTTCTATTTCAAACTGCAGAAAGCTATGGATTACTTTAATTTGCCAGAATCACAGCTCCTATGAATGACATGTATAAAACTTGATCAAGACGAGTCATTTAAAGAAAAACTATTTTAAAAGGAAAAATGTTGTTAAACCAGAAACAAAATTGTTAAAGACCAAACAGCAGAAACAAGATGGCTACCAGATGAAGAAGGGCCTGTAGTTCTGAGTACCCTCTGGGGCCAAGCAAGCCTAGTGAGCCTTGCTTCAGAGTCAAAAAGCCCCTCTCCAACCATTTAACATACAGAGAATTTATAAGGCATTTCTATGTTTGCTCGCTCCATATGCATAAAAAAAAGCCCTAAAAGCCACTGTGGCATCTTCCTAAGAACAGAGAGCTAAAACTGAGACCATGGAATAATAATTGTTTCAAATGAGAAAAAAAAAGGGAAAAAATCTGATTTCTTCACTTTATTGATAACTGAATTGTTACTACTGAGTCATGCTACAGAGTCCACATTCTTTTTATCCCCTCCTTACACAGTCAACACCCTCACAATTCTACTCAGCAAAGTTCAAGAGTGAGAGGGATTTCTCCTACAAATCCCTCACACTTCTTTCTCTGGATCCTGGGGAGGTGTCATTGAAAGTCCTGATTTATATTCATGGCTCAGTCTTTCTGTTCAGTTCATCAAGCCATCCTCTAAGAAGATCAACTCATGCCTACCGAAAAATCAGTTTCTTTTTTCAAGACAGGGTTTCTCTGTGTAGCCATGGCTGTCCCTCTGTAGGCTGGCCTCGAACTCAGAAATTCACCTGCCTCTGCCTCCCAAGTGCTGGGATTAAAGGTGTGTGTCACTATGCCTGGCCTCAAAATCAGTTCTTATACATTTGGAAATATGCCCTAATTGTGCATTCTAGAAGACCCCCTCCCACTTCAGACCCCAACCTCAAATCCAGGCCTCCAAATTGTCTGAACAACCATTCCAAATTTGAAAAGTGAGTTCCCACCATATCTTCCTTGGGTTTGACAATTTTCTAAAATGGCTAACAGAATTAAGAAGAAACAGTTTCCTTACAGTTACTAGTTCACCACAAAGGCTACAGGAAATAGTCAGATGACATGGCTCACATTCTTGAACTGTGGGCAACGGTCACATGTTGTAACTGACTGGAAAAAACAGATAACCATATAGCTTCCGAAAGAACAATGGCCAAAACGTAATTCAAAACCAAATGCGCAATGAATCTGAGATGTTTCTGGCAGGGCTTGCCCATGTTGTATCACTCAACTTCACTGCAGACTTGATTGCCATAGACAGCAGGTGCATTTTGCACTACACAGCTGCCACAACAACAATAAATACTGCCTGAATAACTCAGCTCAGACTCAAGGTTACTTGTGCATTGTGATTTAACATGATTTTATTGCACATACTCAGGTTTAGCATAAACACTTAGTTACAAAAATTAAAGACTTCAATATTTTCCTGTCATTCTGAATCAAGTCAGTATCAAAGCAATATATGTCTAGATTGTATTATGCTAGAAAGTCTGAATTTAAAGATTTTCAACATATGCTTCATTTTAAAAAAACATTGAATGTGTTTTGGGTTAGGATGAGTACAGATTTTCCAATTTCTGAAACATCGCTAAACACTGATGGCATTTTGTACTATGTATTAATGTGAAAAGAGATTCTAAGTATTGACAATTAAAAAAATCCAAATATCAACCAACTCTGAAGTACATTAAGAATGCTCTATATACTGCACTATCAAATAGTTAGCTGAGCTCTAGTTCTTATGTAAACATCAATCACCTCAGTTAGTAGGCAAATATGCTTTCACATTTAATAAATGGTAAAATTGTAAGTCTAATAAAAATTGTTAAAAACTTTGTGTGTACAGTCAGAATGGCTAAGATCAAAAATTCAGGTGACAGCAGATGCTGGCTAGGATGTGGAGAAAGAGGAACACTCCTCCACTGCTGGTGGGATTACAAGCTTGTACGACCACTCTGGAAGTCAGTCTGGAGGTTCCTCAGAAAATTGGACATAATACTACCTGAAGATACAGCAATATCTCTCCTGGGCATATACGCAGAAGAAGTTCCAATTGGTAATAAGAACACATGCTCTACTATGTTCATAGTAGCCTTATTTATAATAGCCAGAAGCTGGAAAGAACCCAGATGTCCCTCAACAGAAGAATGGATACAGAAAATGTGGTACATTTACACAATGGAGTACTACTCAGCTATTAAAAACGATGGATTTATGAAATTCTTTGACAAATGGATGTATCTGGAGGACATCATCCTTAGTGAGGTAACCCAATCACAAAAGAAGTCACTAGATATGCACTCACTGATAAGTGGATATTAGCACAGAAAAATAGAATACTCAAGATACAATTTGAAAAACACAAGAAAGTCAAGAAGAGGGAAGACCAATGGGTGGATACTTCATTCCTCCTTAGAATAGGGAACAAAATACCCATGAAAGGAGTTACAGAGACAAAGTTTGGAGCTAAGACGAAAGGATGGACTATCCAGAGACTACCCCACCTGGATATCCATCCCATAATCAGCCACCAAACCCAGACACTATTGCATATGCCAGAAAGATTTTGCTGAAGGGACCTTGATATAGCTGTCTCATATGAGGCTATGACAGTGCCTGGCAAATACAGAAGTGGATGCTCACAGTCATCTATAAGATGGAACACAGGGCACCCAATGGAGAAGCTAGAGAAAGCAACCAAGGAGCTGAAGGGGTCTGCAACACTCTAGGTGGAACAACAATATGAACTGACCAGTACAACCAGAGCTCCTATATTTAGCTGCATATGTAGCAGAAGATGGCCTAGTCAGCCATCACTGGGAACAGAGGCACCTTGGTATTGTAAACTTTATATGCCCCAGTACAGGGGAATGCCAGGGCCAAGAAGTGGGAGTAGGTGGGTAGGGGAGCAGGGCGGAGCAAGGGTATAGGGAACTTTCGGGATAGCATTTGAAATGTATATAAAGAAAATAACTGCCCTTCCAGTCGGTGCCAGCAACGGTCACATTGTGTGCTGAGTCAATGGACACTCCCACGGTCCCTAGAGGACTCTCCATGTGGTCTTAGGACCTCTGGTGAGTGGAACACAACTTCTGTTCCAATCCAATCACACGGGGCATGACACAGCATTAGGGAAGCATAAAACTGGCCTGACAAGGACCAGAAGTCCCTTCTGGTGGGCTCCAGCACCGGCTCACCTTGTGCGTGGAGTCGGTGGACACCCCCAAGGTCCCCCTAGAGGACTCTCCACTCGATCTTAGGACCACTGACCAGACAGCTCCATGATCCTCATAGGAGACACCACTTCCCAGCACTGTAACATGCCCAGGACCTTTGATAACAGGATCCCAGGATAAAAGGAGCCTGGTCACACCAGTATTTCAGGGTCTCAGAGGAACTTGACTGCCAAGAACACTGACATGCCCAGAATCTCAGGTTCACAGGAGCCCACAAGCAAAGGATCACAGAGAAAGCTGGACCCTGAGGAGTCCTGAATCAACTAGGGTTATAGGAACGACAGGCTTCAATCAGATATATTGAGGACAGCAAATACTTGAGATAATCAGGTGGCAAGAGGCAAGTGTAAGAACAGAAACAACAGAAACCACGGTTATTTGGCATCATCAGAAACAAACTCTCCCAACATAGCAAGTCCTGGATACACCATCACACCAGAATAGCAAGACGTGAATCTAAAGTCAATTCTTATGATGATGATGATGGAGGACTTTAAGAAGGAAATACAGGAAAACACAGGTAAACAGCTAGAAGACTTTAAGAGGAAACACAAAAATGCCTAAGAGAGTTACAGGAAAACACTACCAAACAGGTGATGGAATTGAAGAAAACCATCCAGGATTTAAAAATGGAAGTAGAAACAATAAAGAAAACCCAACAGGACACAACTCTGGAGATAGAAACCCTAGGAAAGAAATCAGGAACCATAGATATGAGCATCCGCAACAAGAAATGGAAGAGAGAATCTCAGGTGCAGAAGATTTAAGAGGGAACATGGACACAACAATCTAAGAAAATGCAAAATGCAAAAAGTTCCTAACTCAAAACATCCAGGAAATCCAGGACACAATGAGAAGACCAAACCTACGGATAATAGGAGTAGATGAGAATGAAGATTTTCACCTTAAAAGGGCCAGGAAATATCTTCAACAAAAGTATAGAAGAAAACTTTCCATACCTAAAGAAAGAGATGCCCATGAACATACAAGAAGCCTACAGAACTCCAAATAGGCTAGACCAGAAAAGACATTCCTCCCGACACATAATAATCAAAACAACAAATGCACTAAATAAAGACAAAATATTAAAAGCAGTAAGGGAAAACGGTCAAGTAACATATAAAAGCAGGCCTATTAGAATTACACCGGCCTTCTCACCAGAGACTATTGGGAAATGCAAATCAAAACAACCTTGAGATTTCACCTCATACCAGTCAGAATGCCTAGGATCAAAAATTCAGGTGACAGCAGATGCTGGTGAGGTTTTAGAGAAAGAGGAACACTCTTCCATTGCTGGTGGGATTGCAAGCTTGTCCAAACACTCTTGATGTCAGTCTGACGGTTCCTCAGAAAATTGGATATAGTACTACCTGAAGATCCAGCAATACTTCTTCTGGGCACATACCCAGATGTTCCAACTGGTAATAAGGACACATGCTCCACTATATTCATAGCAGCCTTATTTATCATAGCCAGAAGCTGGAAAGAACCCAGATGTCCCTCAACAGAGGAATGGATACAGAAAATGTGGTACATTTACACACTCAGCTATTAAAAACAATAAGTTTATGAAACTCTTGGGCAAATGGATGTATCTGGAGGATATCATCCTTAGTAAGGTAACCCAATCATAAAAGAAGTCACTAGATACGCACTCACTGATAAGTGGATATTAGCCCAGAAAATTAGAATACCCAAGATACAATTTGCAAAACACAAAAAAATCAAGAAGAGGGAAGACCAATGGGTGGATACTTCATTCCTTCTTAGAATAGTGAACAAAAAACCCATGAAAGGAGTTACAGAGACAAAGTTTGGAGCTAAGACGAAAGGATGGACTATCTAGGGACTACTCCACCCAGGGATCCATCCCATAATCAGCCACCAAACCCAGACACTATTGCATATGCCAGCAAGATTTTGCTGAAGGAACCCTGATATACCTGTCTCGTATGAGGCTATGACAGTGCCTGGCAAATACAGAAGTGGATGCTCACAGTCATCTATAATATGGAACACAGGGCCCCCAGTAGAGGAGGTATAGAAAATACCCAAGGAGCTGAAGGAGTTTGCAACCATATAGGTGGAACAACAATATGAACTAACCAGAACTCTTTTCTCTAGCTGCATATGTAGCAGAAGATGGCCTACTCAGCCATCGTTGGGAGAAGAGGCCCCTAGGCTTTGCAAACTTTATATGCCCCAGTATAGGGGAACGCCATGGTCACTAAGTAGGAGTGGGTAGGTAGGGGAGCAGGGATGGGGTGGGGTATAGGGAACTTTCAGGATAGCATTTGAAATGTAAATATAGAAAATATCAAGAAAAGAAAAAAAAAGAAAAGAAAAGAAAAGAAAAGAAAAGAAAAGGAAAGGAAAAGAAAAGAAAAGAAAAGAAAAGTCAAGTCTTGTTTGTATTTAGAGACCCACAGCCATGTCTTATGCAGAGTGCAGGACCTTGGAACACTTAGCCCTAAATGGGATATGTTTTTATATAGCTACCGACAGCCAGGTCTTATGTAGAGAATGAGGGAACTTGGAACACTCAGCCCTAAATGCTATATCTCCAACCCATCCCTCCTCTCTGAGAATGTTTTAAGTAGTGTTTCCAGCCCAAAATTCAAAACGTTCCTACATCTCTTCCTCCCCAAATCAACGAATTCAGGTTATCACAGATATAGTCCTATTTCTAAGGCTAGAATTTCTTTTAATTTTATTTTTGTGGGTGTTTTCACTACATATATATGTGTGTGTGTATGTGTGTGTGTGTGTGTGTGTGTGTGTGTGTGTGTGTGTGTGTGTGTGTGTGTATTATGTGTATGTCTGGTGTCTGAGGAGGCCAAAACAAGGCAACAGTTCTCCTGAACCCAGAGTTGACAGTTATAGATCCCCATGTAGGTTTTGAAAATAAATTCCTCGTCCTAAGGAAGAGTTACCAGAGCATAGGATAGATCTTAAAGATGTTGAATTTCACCTGTTCCTTGGATCTCTCATTCAGGGAGAAACAGACAGAGCACACTTGACTGCACCTCAGAGAGGTATTTTGCTCCAGTTAGAGTTTTAGGACACAGTGGCATGAGGGATAAGTTAGCAGAAGATGAACAGATCTGGGCCTGAGGAAATACTGCTGGACACAATGGAAAACAGTCAAGTAGATAAGGGGAGGGGAGCAGACTCAGGCTATGTCACAAGCTGCTGTGTGGACAGAAGCACACTAGGAGAGTGGGCATAGGCAGAGAGAGAGAGAGAGAGAGAGAGAGAGAGAGAGAGAGAGAGAGAGAGAGAGAGAGAGAGAGAGAGAGAGAGAGAGAGAATAGCATGGAGGACATCTCCTGGAAATCTCTTTGTGCTGTTCATTGTATAGAAATTGTCAAATATTGCCAATTGATCAAGGGTGCAACACCCTGACCTAGACCCAGAAAAAGCAGTACACCTAACTCTACATGGTGATGCCTACCCCCAACCTCCGATCAGATACCCATATGTGTATCACAAGGGCGACAAGCAGGAGCTCCTAATGGACCCTTGTGCTTCAGCTTAGTGACTCTGTTAACACAGACTGCAATTCCTACCTCTGCTGTCTATTCATCCTGACCTGTCCATCACCTCCCTTTCCCAGCCCTGTGATTCTGCACTTTATCCTTTGCCATATCATTCAACTCTGAGTCTGACCATGCCCTGTTATCCTGTAGCCACCTTAATATATTTTCTGGCTGACTGCATCTGACCTAGTTCTCTACATCTGTCTTAGTGATACTTCTATGCTGTAGACTCCTTAAATCTTCTATGGCCACACCACATTCATGCACACACACACACACACACACACACACACACACACACACACACACACACAACATACATGCACACAAACACATGACATGCATGCACCCGTACACATACTGTGTGATATGTAATATAAGATCTGAACTTCAACATTAGCAATTAATATCGGAATAACAGAACTCATATTTGCCAGTAGCCACTTAACAAAAGAATTGGAAGCCCTTGGCAATCTGAACTCACTAAAATTCAGTATCTTGTGAATTCATTAGTATTCCATCAATGCTGATATTGTAGAAAGATACAAACATATCTCCACCTACATTTCTGACATAGCATATTCACAGCAGGACTCTACTTGTTAAAGGAATCAAATGACTAATCAAGACTTTGAGTTAAAAATTGGAAATGCACATTTTTCAATCAAATTAAACCATTTGGTGATGCAAATAAAATTGATCTCATTTTCAAAGTCTCATGAATAGCACTAAGCTTGCTCTGTTGACCCAGGGCCTGCCTCATACCACAGTGAAACCTTATACTGTTCAGAGTGATACCTGCCTCATGGGCTGAAATGAGGGAAGCCTAAAATCCAGGGAGATCAAGAGTCAGAGGTAAGAGGGCTGAGAAGGCACATTGCTTCATCTGTGCAGGGTCTGAACTCATGAAGAATCATTTATCAAAAATAAAAAACGCGGAGGAGAAAGGAAGAAAGAAATCTTAGATCCCAGATCTACACTTCCCCATAAATAAGGTAAAGTATAGGATTAAAGCATACTAAGACACTATTAGACAGGCTGAAGAAAACTATCTGGACTCAGAGAGATGGCTCAGAGCTTAAGAACACATGCTTCCCTATCACGGGGTTAGCATTTGGTTGCAGCACCCATGCCAGGTTGTAACTTTAATTTTTTTCAAATACTATTCTTAATGATGTTTCTTAAACAGTATAAACTCCCTTTTAGCCCACCATTTACCAGAGGTAGTAGGAAAGAAAGGATACAGTTTTGGGGCAACTATGTCTGTGATAGTCAATGCTCTTTTTTGCCAACATTATCTGATTTACCTCTTTGATGACCTTGACCCTTTCCCTTCCTACCCCCTGTAAATAGCATATAACAACTTGTAGTTCAGTTTTGGAATGGGGGTAGCATAAGGGCAAGATGTAGTTGCTAGAGTTTTCTGGTATCATGGTGGATTTGTCAGGATTCACCACTGGAGGAATCAGATTTAATAGGGCTTACAAGATAAGGTTTTAGTTGTTGCGCCCAGAGATTGACTTACCACTGTTACTAAGTTTGTGTGGTGTTTCTTTCTTGCTGAGATTAGATTAGGTTCCAGAGAGAAAGCTCAAGATATGGCTGCCCAGTATGTCACAAAATTGGAACTAAACATTTCCTATAACAAACTTTTGGATGTAGATGTAACATCAAAGTCAGATCCTTTATGTGTGTTGTTTTTGAACATGAGTGGTCAACAGTGGTATGAGGTTGAAGGGAAAGAAGCATTAAGAATTCTTTGAATCTCAAATTTTCTAAGACGTTTCTTATTGATTACTACTTTGACATGGTTCAGAAATTGAAATTTTGCGTCTATAGCATTGACAAGAAAACTATTGAGTCGAGTGATGATGACTTCTTGGGAGAATGTGGAGTCACTCTTGGACAAATAGTTTACAGTAAGAAGATAACTTAATCACTGGTGCTCAAAAATGGCAAACCTTCAGGGAGAGGGAGCATTGCAATTTCAGTAGAAGAAATAAAGGACAACAGAGTGGTATTGTCTGAAGTAGAAGCCAGAAAACTGGATAATAAGGATCTGTTTGGGAAGTCAGATCCATACTTGGAGTTTCACAAGCAGACATCAGAGAGCCACTGGCTGATGGTTCACTGAACAGGAGTTATAAAAAAACAACCTGAATCCCACGGGGAAGCCTTTTAAAATCTCCAGTCTCCTTAACTCTCTGTGCTATGAAAAAGTGGACAAAACCATTAAGGTAGAGTATTATGATTATGACAATGATGGCTCACATAATCTCATTGGAACTTTTCAAACCACCATGACAAAACTCAAAGAAGCCTCCAGAAACTCATCAGTTGAATATTAATGCATAAATGAAAAAAAGAGACAGAAGAAAGAAAGCTACAAGAATTCAGGTGTTATCAGCGTGAAGCATCATGAGATTACTGTAGAATGCACATTTCTTGACTACATCATGGGAAGGTGTCAGCTCAATTTTACTGCGGGAATGGACTTCACTGGCTCTAATGGTGACCCCAGTTCTCCAGACTCCCTGCATTACATCAGCCCTAATAGTGTTAATGAGTATTTGAGTGCCATCTGCTCAGTGGGATTGGCAATTCAAGATTATGATGTTGATAAAATGTCTCCAGCTTTTGGCTTTGAAGCTCAGGTGCCCCCTCAGTGGCAGGTGTCTCATGAATTCCCAATGGACTTTAACCCCTCGAACCCCTATTGCAATGGAATCAAGGCATTATAGAGGCTTATCAGACCTGTCTTCCTCAGATAAGACTCTGTGGATCAACTAATTTTTCTCCAATTATAACCACGTGGCCAGGTTTGCAGCTGCAGCCACACAGCAGCAGACCACTTCTCAATACTTTCTGCTTGTATCCATCACCGATGGCGTGATCGCAGACCTTGATGAAACCAGACAGGCAATCGTCAATGCAGCCAAGCTGCCCATGTCTATCATCATTGTGGGACTTCGGAGAGCTGACTTCAGTGCCATGGAGTTTCTAGATGGTGATGGTGGAAGGCTCCGTGCCCCATCAGGTGAGGTGACCATAAGAGATATTGTTCAGTCTGTGCCTTTCAGACAGTTCAGAATGCTCCAAAAGAAACACTTGCTCAGTGTGTCTTGGCAGAAATTCCCTAGCAGGTGGTGGGCTACTTCAACACATACAAACTCCTTCCTCCCAAAAACCCAGCTGTGAAGTAGGAGGAGCCAGGACAGCTACAGGATTTCAAAAGCTGTGTGGAGCAACGCCATCTCTTACACAGAATGATGTATCTGCCATCTGCGCTTTTTACCCCCTGGGTATCTGATGTGAACCCAGCTTTTTGTATATATCCTATCTGTTTAAAGCATACATTTTATATTTTTTGAAGAGGACAGTAGCAAGTCCAGTTCTGCTCAATGAATTCAGTGGTTGTTAGTGATTTATAGAAATTACAAGACTGCTGTTTGAAATTGAATTTAATGTAGGAAAAGTGAGGTTTGTTGGTGTGTTGTCTACTTTCTATAATGAAATGCCATTTTTAAGTTTTGCCAGTGGAGTGAACGAGAAATTTCAGGAGGAAGTGGTATACAGGTTGCTAAGCTGTTTATAGTAAATATCTTACAAGCCAATGCCCATACTGTGACTGAGAGAGCTTAGGTCAGGTACTGAGTTTGTACCTATGACTCTCTATTCTGCCCCTTTCTGTGCTACAGGGCTACTGTGTACAAACTGTGTTTTCACATGATTGCTTATGTGAAAATCAATGGACTTACTCAATTTTGAAAATGAACAATCAACCAGTGGAGAGCTCCTTGTCGACAAGACATTTTTATTTGCGTTTTGAAATCTTTTCACTGTGAAGTCTTGCACATATATAGACTTTGCTTTACTGAGTAAATAAGACACTCAAACTTCTGTGGGCATCAAATGATAGGTCATCCCAGAGGCCACATGATTAGACCAGTGTAGGTCGACTAAGTGAGTAGGATTGCTTCGTTCACTTAAGCTTTGAGGACCAAACATCTAAGATAAAAATTCAAACACAGTTGCAGGCCAGGCATGGTGGCGCATCATCCCAGCACTTGGGAGGCAGAGGCTTGAGAGCAAGCACACGCCAACCCATCTGCATAGTTAATTTCAGGACAGCCAGCTACCCACTGAGAACATATTTCAGAATAACAAAGAAAAAAAGGTAATTGAGAAGTACATTTCTTCTAATTAATGGTATAATTGCAAAAGTTGTATTTTTTTTCTTGCTATGGTCCTGTGTATTGATTTTATAGATTTGATTAGATATTTTTGCCTTTTAAAAATAGTATTATTGTTTTCTTTAAACTTATAATTCTAGTTATTAAATAATCAAAATTCCATTTTTCATTTCAATAATGTACTATTTTCTAAGTCCAGAACTCTGTTAAGCATAAAACCTGATATAAGATTTTTGTTTTTAAAAAAGAATAAAACAGCATATACAAACTCTGTTCTAGTTGCCACATTTACATAGAGTGGACTTAGTATTCTTTTTTTTGCAGAAATGAATTATTTTAACTTTACTTTGTAGAACATACTGTTTATTGAACACACATTTTTGGAATAAATTCTGTAACATTTGCCTGAAGATCTGGATGTCAAATACTCTGCTTTTCTATTCAGTGACCAATTATTGCTAAAAATTTAACAGAATTGTATATTCACCACATATCCTTAAGTGGATGTCCATAGCACCAGTCAGCATTCCGTTCAGTGTTACTGAGTCCTGCCACCACTGCCTGTGTCCTTGTTTTTTGCAGGCTTCTTAGAAACAGCTTAGTGCTGAGGTCTGGCTCAGAGACAATCCACTCGCCTTGTTTGCCTAGCCTAGTGAGCAAGTGCCTCCTTCCCACATGGGTAATTGACATCTGGATATGTGCTGTTTACATGAAGCAGTGCACCTCTACATAGCAGAGTTTCTTAAAATTTACTTTCATTTTTGAGTCCTTTTACACAAGAACTTTTTATGTAACCCCAGTTTTAAAGGTATACAAAGTTATAATTAAGATAGGTGTACAAATCAAACAGTGCAAGTAAACAAAAATAAATTTATTTTACATTCCTGGAGAGATAACTCCAGGTTAATAGTACATATTACTCTAGGAGAGAACCTGTTTGTTTCTAGCACATACATCAGGTAGCTCTACTTGTCTGTAACTCCAGCTTCAGGGGATCTGATAGTCTCCTCTGTACTGCACAAGGATGTGTGTGTGTGTGTGTGTGTGTGTGTGTGTGTGTGTGTATGCACATACATACCTACACACACATACAAAGTTTTTTTATTATTATTAGATATTTTCTTTATTGTTTTCTTTATATACATTTCAAATGTTATCCCGCAAGTTCCCTATCCCTCCCCTCAACCTGCTCCCCTACCTACCCACTCCCACTTCTTGGCCCTGGTGTTCCCCTGTACTGAGGTATATAGAGTTTGCAAGACCAAGGGGCCTCTCTTCCCAATGATGGCTGACTAGGCCATCTTCTGCTACATATGCAGCTAGAGACATGAGCTCTGGGGGTACTGGTTAGTTCATATTGTTGTTCCACCTATAGGGTTGCAGACCCCTTTAGCTCCCTGGGTACATTCTCTAGCTCCTCTACTGGGGGCCCTGTGTTCCATCCAATAGCTGAATGTGAGCATCTACTTCTGTGTTTGCCAGGCACCAGCATAGTCTCACAAGAGAAAGCTATATCAGGGTCCTTTCAGCAAAACCTTGCTGGTGTGTGCAATGGTGTCTGCGTTTGGAGGCTGATTATGGGATGGATCCCCGGTGCAGCAGTCTCTGGATGGTCCATTCATTTCTGATTTTGTTAATTAGGATGCTGTCCCTGTGCCCTCTAGTGGGTCTGGCTAAGCGTTTATATATCTTGTTGATTTTTTCAAATGCTTGTTTGGTTGATTCTTTAAATAGTTCTTCTTTCTTTAATTCTTTAAATAGTTCTTCTTGTTTCCACTTCGTTGATTCTGCCACTGAGTTTGATTATTTCCTGCCATCTACTTCTCTTGGGTGAATTTGCTTCCTTTTTTATAGGGCTTTTAGGAGTGTTGTCAAGGTGCTAGTGTGTGCTCTCTCCAGTTTCTTTATGGAGGCACTCAGGGATATTACTTTTCCTCTTAGGACGGCCCTCATTGTGTCCCATAAGTTAGGGCATGATGTGGCTTCATTTTCATTAAACTCTAAAAAGTCTTTAATTTCTTTCTTTATTCCTTCCTTGACCAAGGTATCATTGAGGAGAGTGTTTTTCAGTTTCCACGTGAATGTTGGCTTTCTCTTATTTATGTTGTTATTGAAGATCAGCCTTCGTCCATGGTGATCTGGCAGAATGCATGAGACAATTTCAATACTTTTGTATCTGTTGAGGTCTGTTTAGTGACCAATTATATGGCCAATTTTGGAGAAGGTACCATGAGGTGTTGAGAAGAAGGTATATCCTTTTGTTTTAGGATAAAATATTCTGTAGATATCTATTAAGTCCATTTGTTTCATCACTTCTGTTAGTGTCCATGTGTCCCTGTTTAGTTTCTCTTTCCATATTCTGTCCATTGATGAAAGTGGGGTGTTGAAGTCTCCCACTATTAATGTATGAGGTGCAATGTGTGCTTTGAGCTTTACTAAAGTTTCCTAAAGTACCTGCTCTTGCATTTGGAGCATCGATATTCAGAAATGAGAGTTCCTCTTGGAAGTTTTTACCTTTGATTACTAAGAATTTCCCCTCCTTGTCTTTTTTGATAACTTTGGGTTAAAAGCTATGATGGTTTGTATATCCTTGGACCAGGGAGTGGCACCATCTGAAGGTGTGGCCTTGTTGGAATAGGTGTGACCTGGTTGGAATGGGTGTGTCACTGTGGGTGTGGGCATAAGATCCTCACCCTAGTTGCCTGGAAGTCAGTCTTCCACTAGCAGCCTTTGGATGAAGACATAGATCTCTCAGCTTCTCCTGCACCATGCCTGCCTGGATACTGCCATACTCCCACCTTGATGATAATGGACTGAACCTCTGAACCTGTACCAGTCCCAATTAAATGTTGTTGTTGTTGTTTTTATAAGATTTGCCTTGGTCATGGTGTCTGTTCACAGCAGTAAAACCCTAACTAAGACAGAAGTTGGTACTGGGAGTGGGGTATTGCTGTGATAGGCCTGACCATGTTTTTATTTGAAAGAATGTGGATTTTGGGACTTTGTATTTGGAAAGCAATGGAATGCTTTAAATGGGGCTTACTGGGTCATCCTAGTAGGAATATGGAAGACTTAGTTGCTGGGAGTAATTTGAACTGTGTTGACTGGCCCAAGAGATTTCAAAGGAGAATTTCAGAATGTGGCACAAAGACTGGTTATGTGGTATTTTGGTGAAGAATGTGGCTACTTTTTGCCCTTGTCTGAAAAGTTTGCCTGAGGCTAAGGTGAAGAGACTTTGATTAATTGCATTGACAAAAGAAGTTTCAAAAAAGCCCATCAGAGACTTTGTTCTCTGGTTAAGTCTTATGAAGAGAAGTTTGAACAAGCATAGCAAGCTTAGAAAGGAAAAATATAAAATATATGGTTCGAGTATTAAAGGAGTACCAGTAAGTGAAATGGAGCAAAATCTTGTGTTCTAGGAGATAACAGATTAAGGGAGTGGGACCTTGGGGCAAGATTCTACCCAGTTTAATTAGATCCAGGCATGGTGGTACACACCTTTAATCCCATGAGACAGGCATGCTGATCTCTGCATTCAAGGTCAATCTACAGAGCAAGAACCAGGATAGCCAAGCTTAGGCAGTGAAGGATTTAGAAAACATAAAGCCAGTGATAATGTAATAGTACAAGGGGATCATGTTCTAGTTCCTGGAAGCAGCAGAACTCGGCAGCTTCAGCCATGTGTCTCTGGCTGAGTTAAGAATGGAAGGAACTACTGGGAAAATTGATGCTGGTTAGCTGGAGCTAAGGAATTAGCAGTGATTAAGAAGAGACCAGGATCACTGACCTGAAATCTTCTGGAAATTGTTTTCTGGGAGCACAAAGAAGCTGTGTTCCAGAGATACCCAAGGTTGTACCTCATGTTGAGGCTGGACTTGGTAATGTGTAAGAGTCACTCAGGTGGTACTGCTTGTGAAGGAATGAAGGGATCATGGAGAGAAGCTGAGGCTTAGCACTGTGAGAGGCCAGGGAAGGCCATTGGAGAAGGTGAAGCCTCAGCTGTAGTTGATGGCCCAGGACTGAAGAGGTCATGCAAAGGATTTGAGGCTTGGCACCCTGAAGAGAGCCTATGAGAGGTTATTGGTGAAGCCTAGTTGGAGTGGAACACCCCAGTGTTTTGGAGATGTCAGTACCATGGGATGATCTCCAAGAACAGCAGCCATAGTGGAGTGGATCAACCTGAGCTTAGAGTGCTACTGAGGGCAGAGCTGGAGAAGTGATGCCAGCCCTTAGGAGGAGTCCAAAAGATCAAGTGGAATCCCAAACACTGAAACAAGAAGCTATAACATTGAAATTGCCTTGGAGACTCAAAGATGTTAAAGATGCCAGAACCATGGGATACATGCTGAGGAAAGCTGATAACAGGGAATGGAACCAGCCCAGGAGAAAGCAGTTTGGTGCAGTCAACAAAGATGGAAAAGGAGTGGAGAGCTGAAGACCACTTTGACATCAGCCATGGAGATGCAGAGTTTGGAGTTTGCCCAGCTGGTTCCTGCCTTGCTTTGGGGATTACAATTAAATAAGTTGAATGAATCTCAGAAGAGACCTTGAACTTTGGACTTTTAACATTGTTGCAACTGCTATAGACTATGAGGACTTTTAAAGTTGGACTAAATACATTTTGCATTATGCTATGTTGCATCAATATTCATAAGAGAAATTGGTCTGAATTTCTCTATCTTTGTTGAGTCTTTATGTGGTTTAGGAATCAGAGTAATTGTGGCTTCATAGAATGAATTGGGTAGAGTACCTTCTGTTTCTATTTTGTGGAATAGTTTGAGAAGAGTTGGAATTAGGTCTTCTTTGAAGGTCTGATAGAACTATGCACTAAACCCATCTGGTCATGGGCTTTTTTTGGTTGCCAGACTATTAATGACTGCTTCTATTTCTTTAAGGGAAATAGGAATGTTTAAATCGTCAATCTGATCCTGATTTAACTTTGGTATCTGGTATCTATCTAGGAAGTTGTCCATTTCCTTCAGGTTTTCTAGTTTTGTTGAGTATAGCCTTTTGTAGTAGGATCTGATGATGTTTTATAATTCCTCATGTTCTGTTGTAATGTCTCCTTTTTCATTTCTAATTTTGTTAATTAGGATACACTCCCTGTGCCCTCTAGTTAGTCTGGCTGAGGGGTAATCTATCTTGTTGAATTTCTCAAAGAACCAGGTCCTGGTTTGATTGATTCTTTGAATGGTTCGTTTTGTTTTATCTTGATTGATTGCAGCCTTGAGTTTGATTATTTCCTGCTGTCTACTCCTCTTAGGTGAATTTGCTTCTTTTAGTTCTAGAGCTTTTAGGTGTGCTGTCAGACTGCAAGTGTAAGCTCTCTCTAGTTTCTTTTTGGAGGCACTCAGAGCTATGAGTTTTCCTCTTAGGACTGCCTTCGTTGTGTCCCATAAGTTTGGGTATGTTGTGGCTTCATTTTCATTAAACTCTAAAAAGTCTTTAATTTCTTTCTTTATTTCATCTTTGACAAAGTAATCATTGAGTAGAGTGTTGTTCAGCTTCCCCATGTATGTGAGCTTTCTATGATTTATATTGTTATTGAAGATCAGCCTTAGTCCACGGTGATCAGATTGGATGCATGGGATAATTCCATTATTTTTGTATATGTGGAGGCCTGTTTTGTGACCAATTATATGGTCAATTTTGGAGGAGGTACCATGTGGCACTGAGAAGAAGGTATATCATTTTGTTTTAGGATAAAATGTTCTGTAGATATCTATTAAATCCATTTGTTTCATAACTTCTTTTAGTTTCCATGTGTCTCTGTTTAGTTTCTGTTTCCAGGATCTGTCCATTGGTGAGAGTCGGGTGTTGAAGTCTCCCACTATTATTGTGTGAGGTGCAATGTGTGCTTTGGGCTTAACTAAAGTTTCTTTAGTGAATGTGGCTGCCCTTTTATTTGGAGCATAGATCTTCAGAATTGAGAGTTCATCTTGGTAGATTTTACCTTTGACGGGTATGAAGTGTCCCTCCTTGTCCTTTTTGATAACTTTGGTTTTGAAGTCAATTTTATTTGATATTAGAATGTCTACTTCAGCTTGTTTCTTCGGACCGTTTGCTTGGAAAATTGTTTTCCAGCCTTTCACTCTGAGGTAGTGTCTGTCCTTTTCCCTGAGGTGGGTTTCCTGTAAGCAGAAAAATGTTGGGTCCTGTTTGTGTAGCCAGTCTATTAGTCTATGTCTTTTTATTGGGGTATTGAGTCCATTGATGTTAAGAGAATTTAAAGTAAAGTAATGGTTGTTTCCCGTTATTTTTGTTGTTAAAGTTGGCATTCTGTTCTTGTGGCCGTCTTTTTTTGGTTTGTTGAAGGATTGCTCTTTTGCTTTTTCTAGGGTGTTGTTTCTGTCCTTGTGTTGGTGTTTTTACTTTATTATCCTTTGAAGAGCTGGATTTGTGGAAAGATATTGTATGAATTTGGTTTTGTCATGGAATACTTTGATTTCTCCATCTATCATAATTGAGAGTTTTGCTGGGTATAGTAGCCTGGGCTGGCACTGTTGTTCTCTTAGGGTCTGCATAACATCTGTCCATGAACTTCTGGCTTTCACAGTCTCTGGTGAGAAGGCCGATATAATTCTAATAGGCCTGCTTTTATATGTTACTTGACCATTTTCCCTTACTGCTTTTAATATTCTATCTTTATTTAGTGCATTTGTTGTTCTGACTATTATGTGTCATGAGGAATTTCTTTTCTGGTTCAGTCTATTTGGCGTTCTGTAGACTTCTTGTATGTTCATGGGCATTTCTTTCTTTAGGTTTTGGAAGTTTTCTTCTATAATTTTGTTGAAGATATTTGCTGGCCATTTAAGTTGAAAAATCTTTATTCTCATTTACTCCTATTATCCATATGTTTGGTCTTCCCATTGTGTTCTGGATTTCCTGGATGTTTTGAGTTAGGATCTTTTTGCATATTGTATTTTCTTTGATTATTGTGCCCATGTTCTTTATGGAATCTTCTGCACCTGAGATTCTCTCTTCCATCTCTTGTATTCTGTTGCTGATGCTCATCTATGGTCCCAGATTTCTTTCCTAGGGTTTCTATCTCCAGCATTGTCTCACTTTGGGTTTTATTTATTGTTTCTACTTCCCTTTTTAGGTCTTGGATGTTTTGTTCAATTCCATCACCTGGTTAATTGTGTTTTCTTGTAATTCTTTAAGGATGTCTACCTCTGTAGCAGTGTTCTCCTGTATTTCTTTAAGTGAGTTATTAATGTCCTTCTTAAAGTCCTCTACCAGCACCATGAGATATGATTTCAAACTCGAGTCTTGCTTTTCAGGTGTGTTGAGTTATCCACGACTGGCTGAGGTCGGAGTGCTGGGTTCTGATGATGGTGAGTGGTCTTGGTTTCTATTAATAAGATTCTTACATTTGCCTTTTGCCATCTGGTAATCTCTGGCATTAGTTGTTATAGTTGTCTCTGTTTGGAGCTTGTTCCTCCTGTGATACTGTTAGCCTCTGTCAGTAGTCCTGGGAGTCCAGCTCTCTCCTGAGTCTCAGTGGTCAGAGTACTCTCTGCACAGAATCTCTCCTCTTGCAGGGAAGGTGCACAGAGTTTTGGCATTCAGACCTGCCTCCTGGCTGAAGATGAAGGCCTGAAACAAGGCCTCTCCCAGAAGATGTGTTGCCTCTGCATTCTGCAAGCTCATCTGCACAGACTGCTCTCTGAGGGACCCGGGACACAAGAAGGGTCACTCACCTTCTCTGGCAGTCAGAGCCCTCCCAGGCAGACACCTCTCCTCTGGTGGGGAAAAGTGCCTGGATGTTTGGAGCCCAAAAAGGAGTCTGTCCCAGAAGCTATGTCACTTCTGCAGTCAGCACTCTCATCTGTGCAGACTGGTCTCTGAGGGACTTGTGACACAAGATGACTCCCTCCCTTGCCCAGGCAATCAGAGCCCTACCAGGCAGACACCTCTCCTCTGACAGGGAAGATGCCCAGATGTCTAGAACCTGAAATGGGGTCTGTCCCAGAAGTTGCATGGCTTCTGCAGACTGCTCACTCAACCTCCACAGTCTGTGAGCTGAGCTGTGCAGCAAACAAGACATTTCTAAACACAGTCTTTTTGTTCACTCTGTTTGTCATGCCTATATACATGTATGTTGACCATATACTCACCCTCCACTCTCTCTTCACTCCTTCCAGATCCACTTTCACCACCTCCCAACTTTTTGTCATTGTAAAAAAATGATATTTTAGGGACTGGAGAGATGGTGCAGCAGTTAATATCACTGACTGCTCTTCCAGAGAACCTGGGTTTAATTCTCACCACTGACATTGTGGTTCACAAATGTCCACAACTCCAGGTCCAGGGGCTTAGATGTCTCTCTGGCTTTTGCCAGCATTGCATGACATAGTGCTCATATATGTGTGCACCTGTAAACTGATAATAAAAAAAACTTTGAAGATGAAAATATTTAAAAGAACAATAAATATTTAAGCTAATGAAGGATAACTTACTACTGTAAATACTGGATCAGGTGCTCTTTCTTCATAATGTGTCCAGAACCTTGGAGGCAGGGTTCTGGACATAGGTGTCCCATTGGTATTCTGCAGACACACATTCTCTACACTTTGACTACAAACAACACATTTCTTCGTCCTTTCTTTATGCTTTGGGTTTTCTAGACAAGGTGTCTATGTATACACATGCCTGTGGTGGAACTCACTGTTTAGACTGGAAAGTTTCCACTAACTCAGAGATCTGCCTGTCTCTGCCTCTGGAATGCTGGAAATAAAGGCATAATCCACCAATCCCAGTCAACAACACATTCTTAATCAACAAATATGAAATAAAACAGGAGGGATATGGTTAAATAATGATATGCACACCAAATGTAAAGCAAGAAAGGTAGAATATGTCTCAGCAATAATTAAATATGGAATAGAAGCAATAAAGAAATTCAGTGGAAACAAATCCCTTTCAAAAGTTTACTGGACTTCACAGACAATTATACAGTCTGACTAAGAACAAAAAGAATACTGCAACCATGTAATCACAAATGAAAGAGATGCCCCACAAACCTTGTAAAGTAATATAATTACAAGAGAATACTCAAAGAGTATTTTGAAAATTTCAACTAAAAATTCTATAATATAGACAGCACCCATTTGCAGAAACCTGAATATCTGTAAACCAATCACATGAAGAAAGTTTACAAATATCTCAATAGAAAGAGATCCCATTAAAGACATTTAGTGATTAATTACATATCAGGAATCTGTACTAAAGACCTCCTAGTAAGGAAATTGGAGGATAGACGTTACTGTTCTAGGGGAATTCAGCAGAGAAGACTGCTCAGACTATTTTTTAGATTAATTACTTTACTTTATGTCCTGACTGCAGTTTCTTCTCTGTGCTTGCTCCACTACTTAACTCCCCACCAAAGGTGTTTAAGCCAATAGAAACTCTTCATTAGCTGGCCCTGATTATTCTAAATGTTTGGAATTCCAATGTAGAATGAGCCATCCCCAGGGTGAGCTTTTAAACACAAAACCACTTTATGGTTTATCCAGAAGCAGAGCTACAGAAGCCAAAAAGCAAAGTTGTTACAATTAGAGACTTTCTCAGAACTATGGACTTTGGTGGATTAGGTCTTTGTTTCATTTTGGCTGTAGGTGATGTCTGTGTGCTGAGTTTTACAGCCTGAATAACACTTCCATCATGGAGTCAGTTGTGCTAAGGTCTGGGGACCTGATGTAGTCACCTCTGACCCCTACTAAACACACACTCCTCATTTTCTGGTTCCTAGGCTTACTTGTTGCAGGTTTCCTTTAGTGATGCCTCAGATACATCAGTAGTGCTTGTCTAAACAATGCTGCTAAAATTTACAAATTAATCTGGGTGACATTGGTGACATTTTAAAGCTCTAATTCTGTAGTAGCACACTTTTAGAGCTTATATTCAAATGACCAGTCAGGCATGGTGGCAGACATCATTAAACCCAATGCTGGCAAGGCAAAGGTAGGTATGTTTCTGTGAGTTCCAGGACAGCCTGGTCTACAGAGTGAGACCCTGCTTCAAAACAGAAAGTGTTTCAACAGTGAACTACACACTCTATAATCACCACAATTTTAGAATGTGTGAGTGCTAGTGCACTTGTGCAAAAGTGCCCATGTAGAGGTCAGAGGCAACAATCATGAGTTCACTCCCCTGCATCACAGCTTCTAGATGTGCACAGAGGAGCTTCTCTCAGCACAGTGGAGAGCAGCACTGACCCAGAACCTGCCAAAGGGTGTGGAATCAGTAGTGACAGCTGCCCAGGACCTTCCAGATTTCACTACCAGATTGCCACTGCAGGAGCATCCAGTCTATCGGACAGAGTGGGTTCCAAGTTCTCTGCTGCTCCAGTGTACATGTGGCCATAGCTGGACTACTTAGTGTATATCACAAAAACTCACCTATAAAAGTAATAATATTATAAACTGTCACTTTATGTTATAAAGTAGTTTGTTTCTATCATATATAGTCATATTCAATAGCACATATATCTATTTTTTCAATTGTAGTGTACAGAATGTTGCCTTGTACAGGCTCTTCCTAGTCTGTCTCACTCTCACATAGACACTGATGATGATATATACAGGAGAAGAACCATCACACTCCCATTAGGAAGATCTGAATATTCTATTTCTTGTGCTTGGTATGGATACATCACTATTTTTTTATCCAAATATCTAGATCATGTAATTCCATATTATGGGCAAATCACCCAGAGATAAAGTAGCCTGTGGTTAGCAAGGGCCACAGTGCCTAGCACGGAGTGGAAAGACCTTGAAACACTTTGTCATCAGCATGATGAGTCATGTGTTGAGGATGATGAAAGGGGCAGTGGCTGCACCAGATGAATTCTCATGACTTTCTCTGGAGCATCTTCACCCTACAGCAAGGAAAAACATCTTATGAAGGGTCTGAGAACAGCCTGGGTCAGTTCTCCTGGGTGACCTGTATCAGTCATCAGTACCCCCAACCTCTCTCCCCAAGGGACATTCATTCCCTCCTCCCATCACTCCTGGTCTCTACATCCCTGGAGCCTGTACTGTCTTCTTCCCTCCTTCCCCGCATCCCAGAGTCAGCCTCAGGCCTTGCTGTGGAGCATGGAGGTTCAGGTTAATAGACTGATGATCAGCTCTGCTCCCTGCTGAGGGATTATATGATGGGCTGGAGGAGTTTGGAGGATCCCCATTCAGAGTGGGGCCTAGGGCCTGGTTGTCCAGGCCTTGAGTGGGGTTCTAGTCATCTTTCTATCTTCATTCTAAAACTCTCAACATCTGAGAGTGGCTTCCAGCTGTAGGTGTGACTGTCTCTGTCCCTGCTTAATCCATCAGGGAGTCCAGGTGGGAGCAATGGATTCCATCAACAGCTCAGTCCACCTGCCTCCAGTGGCAACACTGCTCCAGCTGCTGTTGCTGCTGCTGCTGCTCTATTATGATTATGAGTGTCAGCTGCATGTCTGTAAGGGGGCTGTATGAATGCCTCAGTCTGTGGAGAAGGGGCTGGACTTCCTGAACCTGGAGTTCTTGTGAGCTGTCATTTGTGTGTGTAGAATAAAATATGGGTCAGCAAGTGGTTTTGCCACTGGGCTGCCTCCTAATTTCTATCTTCATTTTCTTGTTCTTTAGGTGGAATTCTCTTCCCTCTACACATTAAAAAGAATCTGCTGTGTTCCCTTGGCATTTCCACTGGTCTGTGACATGTTTCTCTCCTGTCAAGGCTGAGCATGCACAAGCTATTGCTATCAGGTGACCTGAACTGAATCTCCTGCCTCCTTTCTTAGAAAGAATCTGCAGCTGTGGGACAAAAGTGGGATTCCTGGAACTCACTCACTCTTGCTTCTTCAGTCCTCACCCATCTGTCCCTTATTCCACTTCCAACATTGTTCCCAGTACCTGTCATTGTCAAGGATTCCCCTCAGAAAACATACAGAAGGAAGCAGCTGAGCATTATCAGCAGGACAGAGGGGTTGGATGTGCATGCTCTGGATGAAGGTCGGCCCACATCTGCAGTGGTTGACAAGGCTAAAATGAAAACACAAGTTGAGTCTTTGACTAGGACTTAAATCTTAGCAAATATCACCTCAACTTCTGGGTCCTCAGGAAATTCCTTAACACACAGGGTTACAACCATTTTGTTGTGTAACAGCAATTTGTGTGGGTCCTGAGTTGGAAGGGACAGGGAATGTCCCTGACCTCAAAATGCTCGTGTAGCTATGGTAAGGGAGCAGGGTCATGATGGGACCTCATCTCTCCTGCTGACAGAAGAGGAACTGACCTGTGAAGAACATGAAGGGTGAGAAGAAGGCAACAGCAATTCTAGACTGTGAAGACAGGAAGTAGAAGGATGCTCAGACTGAGGAAAGACACAAGGACAGTGACCAGTGGGAATGTAGTAAGTGAGATAGGAGAGGACAAGGAGGGAAATGAGGGATGGAAAGAGTGACTTAACCCAAAGAAGGACTCATGAAGAATAGAACACACACAGATATATGCACACAGAGAGACATATATGGAAACATGTGGTCATGGACACGTGAACACACACGGACACAGGCACACTACACATCTGCAGAAAGCTTTGTCCCCCTTTTGCCAGTTACCTGTAGGCTCCTGGTTTTCCTTACAGTGCAAATTATACTCCTTAAACTTGTTCTTGAATTCACCCTGTGATGTCCTGTTTAAGAAGTCATTTAGATTTTTGATTTTCTCCAATATCTCTTCTGTCCAGTTGGTTCCAGAATAGATGTGAAGCCATCTCTTGATGTCACCATGAAATATTTTGCTTCCATTGAGGCATACCTTCCATGATCCCATGAATCGTTCATCTGCATACCAGCCACACACAATGGACTGCAGAGTGAGGGGCTCTGTGTCCATTGGAAAGATATAAGTCTCTGGCATTGATTAATTCAGTCTTCTTGCCCATCTTCCCTTCCCATCCCCTGACCTGGTTTTACCCTCCACATTTTGCCCTTGCTGTTGGACCTCTTAGGTGGGACTAACAGTGGTTCATTTTGTTTCTTCATGAAACAATGAAGGTCCCTAACCTGTTACAAATCTTGCTCTTTCCTTCAATGGACATCTGACATGTTCTTTTACTCATTTTGTAGCAGTGAGGATGGAACCTAGGGTCTCATGCATGCTAGGCAAGAACTCTACCACTGAGCTACATCCCCAGCTCTATGGAGTCATTTGAAACTTACCTCTGATTGTGTTATTCTCCCCCCGCATTTGAAGTAGCACATCTTGGAAGTGATAAACTTGACCTTGTAGACTGTGAAGCTGTTTTTCACAGATCTCTGTGGCATTGAGTCTGTTCTCAAAATCACTAGTGACATGACATTTGTTATTTCTGTTGAGAATAAAAGGTACTGTTTTCACTTCACCTTGGACTTCATAGTTCCACAGTCCAGATGTGACATTGTCATTGAATGTGTTGTTAACGTCAAAACTACAGCAGAGAGTAGGAGACTCTGTGGAAGAAACATGCAGTGGGGTTGGGGCTGGGGAACAAAAGACTCAGAGATTTTCTCTACCTGTAGCCCCCTCAGGAAGAGTTATTTAAGGGATGGGGGCAGGGGATAATCCCTGACCCATCTTCACTGTGCTAAGTAAATTATGCTTATTCTCTCCTGCTCTCCATCGGAACAATCCACCTCTCTGTTATAATATGATATTCTTAGCCCTGGGCACTGTCTGTCATGGCAGGAAAAGTTCAGGATGTCTTTTCTAGATCTATTCACTCTGGAGAGTCTCCAAAAGCTACCCTTGTATACTGTGTGGAGACGAGATGGTTTGTGAAGATGCTGGGCCATAGTGAAGCAGGGAAAGGGTGTGTCTGAAGTTGCTTGGAGACAGCTTTTCTGATGTGTGCTCTCACATCATAGAATTGGACATCTATAATGAGTTTTAACTGTCAGTGTTATCACACCTATAGTCTCCTAAGAAATGAGTTTCTAATTGTAAGACTGTTTTGATGGTAAATGATGTAAGAATGCCCGTCTTAATGTGGACATTATCATTCTCTGGTCAAGAGGTCTCTGGATGAATAGGATATCTAGCTCTTTTGAGTTGGTGATCCAGACTGCAACTGTTATCCTTTTCTGGTCCCTGCTATACCTTCCCCGCTGGGAAGCAAGTTCCTTGGTCATAGGTAATTCTGTGTGGAATAGCAAGTAAGCCTGCCTCTGAGATCAAGTCCTGACTTCCCTCCATGGCACACTATAACTTTGAAGTAGAAGTCTAGTAAGTCAGTTTTTCCTTTAAGTTCCTTTTGTGTAGAGTGTCTTATCACAGCAACAGAAGGAAACTAGATCAACACAGTGCCAGATCTCCTGGGCCTAATGTAGCATTCCTGGGATGGCTTCCTAGAACTGGTCAGAAGATGGACCTCAGTACTAGAACAGTACCAGTACCAGAGAAAACCTAGGATGGTTAAGTCTGGTAGTGAAAGAGTAGTTATCACAAATCTCAGAGACATTCATGTTCTCAGATGGACTTAATAGCAAACATTTCCAGAGAAGTTTTAAGAGTCCATGCTGCTCTGTGGAATGATGGAGACCCTGTTGAGAAGTGTAGTCTGCTCTCACCAGAGAGAAGGGCCTCAGAATGTGGTGAAGCTCAGGGAAGATGCTGATTACTGAAGGCTGGGCAGGGTGGTAGGAATCTGTGTCTGTAGCTTGAAATCCCAATAGTGGGGTACAGAAAATTCTATCACAAGCAGTGGTCAGGAGAGAGTAACATCAAGGACAGTGGTCCACTGATGTGTAAAGGGTACAGAACCTGATGCCTGACTGCTTAAGGGGGCCTTGGGTAACAGGACACAAAGACGCTAAATACAGATGGATGGTTAGCCTACTCAGATGGGGCTGGATTTACAATATAGATAGTAAAGACTCTTATAGCTCCTGTCCTATGACAACCCCAGGTTCCTGTGCCCATGGTGTGAAACTGAAGCATTGGAGTTTGAAAGGTGGAGCTTCAGCTAAGGGCACTTGTTTTTCTAACAGAGAATCAGATTTGATTCTCAGCAACTGTTGGACCATGTTGAACATGGTCCTGTGGGAGATCATAAGTCTAGCTTGAATTTGAGATCTGCCTCAGTCAATCCCATATTGGGGTGACTCAGAAAGACTTGTTTGGCCCTGCCTCTGAGCCTCCACTGCTGATGTGAGGCTTTGCCATTGACCCGGTCAGTTACCCCTTACCCTCCACCCCCCTTTCCTGCCTCTTATGTCATCCCACACCACCAAAATTCCCCCACCTTAAACCCTGAACTTAAAATAAACAAGGGGCTGATGCTATAAAGTTGAGTTCTAGCTTCAACAAGACTCTGGGCAGGGTGTGTTTCTTATGGGCCATTCACATGCTCTATCCTGCTCAGCCCTGGACAGACCCAGTTGGCCTTGGTTCTCAGCTCTACCCTGGACCTGACAGCAAAGAGCCTACAAACAACAACACATGGTGGCTCACCACTGCCTACAACTTTAGTTCCAGGAGATCGGATGTTCTCTTTTGGCCTGCAAGGGCATCAGGCACATGTAAGCTGCACATACATACATGCATATGTACATACATTCAAAACACAAATGTGTATAAACATAAAAAAACCTTTGTAACTGAACTACCTTAAAGACATACCCCGACTGATGGATGTCCTAGGAGGGCAGACCAGGTCCCAACCAAGAGACACCACTCATCCCCACAGCGGGTGAATTCTTTCTCTCTGCACAGCTTCATTACTGCTCTGTAACTTGGGTATGAAACCCTAGACAACAATGTTCATGTATAGTGTGTTGTTTTGAATGAGCCTCTCCTCTATAGAGTAAGATGTTTGCTCCAATTTGTAGAAGCTGTTCGATTAGGTTTAGGAGGTGTGGACTTGCTGATGGAAGTATGTCACTGGGGGTGTGGCTTTGAAAGACATTCCCATTTATTCATTTCTGGACCTTGTCTGTGGTTTAATATGTTGGCTCCCATCTGGGCATCATATCACCTCGCTTTAATCCCAGCATTTGACAGGTTGAGTCACATGGTTCTTTATGGGTTTGAGGCAGACTGGTCTACATAGTTCTACGTCAGCCAGAACTACACACTGAGATTTTGTCTCTAAACCAAACCCAACCAAAAATATGTGGAGCCTCAACTTGCTGCTGGAGCCACCATGTCTGCCTGCTGCCATGCTCCCCTGCTGTGAGGTGATATTATCCTTGTGAAATATAAGTCTCTCCAAACTCTTCCTTTTGCGTGTTACCATGGTCCTGTGTCTTATCCCTGCCTAAGAACATAACTAATACCATTATCATATAAGTACTGGAGTTTTTACAGGTCAGAAAATCTGTGTTACACCTGTTACACTCTGTGCTTGGTGGTCAAAAGCAACCAGAGAAAATCCGTCTTTGAAGAGCAAGAGTACATCTGCCTAACAGAACCTATCACTTAGGCTATCTGTCAGCCTGAGGTTCCAGTGCGAGAAAATGTCCCTGGGTAGAGTTCATGCCAATTCCTAATTGCTTAGGCAGAAGACACCCTGACCCTCCTGCAGCAGAAAAAATGCACTCCCTTACAAAATGGGTCCTGGCATGGTATTGGGCTCTGAGAGAGAGAGCAGTCTCTGCTTGTAGGCTATCAGGAAAGGCATCATGAGCTGAGCTCTTTCTCATTTGAGTGTTAGGTGGACAGGTCACAGTCAGACAAGATATACCAGAAATATGACATTGCTGCAGGAACATAAGAAGTCACTTGTGTGTTAAGATCTCCCTGGGAGGGAGAGACAGGTACATTTGTCTGATTGAACATCTCCTGTTCCCTAGAAGGCTATAAATCTTATCTTGAGGAAATGACCCAGGTCAGTCCTCAAGTCAGCTGCCACCTCTCCCTCAGAAAGCATCCCAGGCTTCAAGGAGAGTCTTCTGTGTTCCATGGGACCCTAGGAATCCATTGGGTAGAATGGATAGATGAAGAGGCCTTCAACCCAGGACTTTCTCCTGCCAATTCTAGTTGACCTAGAAGCCAAAGGCAACACAGAACCCACTGCTGCCTGGGAAAGATGCAGTTTTCACAGTACTCTTGGAGACGTTCTGGGGGTGGAGGTGGGGGATAAACGGGATGGGCACCATTACTGGTTCATGGAAAGTACCCTGATCTGGGTTAGAAGACAAATCTGCTGCTCAGTCATAAGTTTGTTGTCTTCTGCTGCTCTCACACCAAATGCAGAACTGGGTAGTTGATGCTGAGAGATATACAGCAAAGCTTGCCTGATTGCAATCAAGATTTAGTGTCTTACATTTTCATAAAAAAGAACTCTCCCCTGTCTAATTACCAGCATTACCCAGGAGGTGGATGTTCCAGGAGGCCTGGGACCAAGGGCAGAAGCCTCCATAGGTCCCTCCCAGTACCGTTGCTAGGGTCATCCTCAGAAGATATAATTTTCCAGCTTCTTAAGGGCATTCTGGGGAAGGGAAAGTGAGGAAGGCCAGATGGGCAGGGAAGGGAGCTGAGCAGGCTGGTGGCTGATGAGCCACGTGTGCACTGAAGCTGAGCCTGGTATCACACACCTGTAATTCCTGCAGCTGGTAGACCAAAGGAGAGAAGGGATTATTTCAGTTTCTAGTGTGGGGGTGAATGAAGCCTTGAAACAAAATAAAAAGAGAACAAAAGAAGTGGGGAGGCTCCCTTGTCCCTGGAAGCATCTGCTGTGACCTCCTGGACAAATACCGTGGGTATGTGGGAAGAAAGTTCAAGGACAAAGAGTTTCCTGAATGGTGGAGGGCTCATGAGGAATCCCTTGGGAAGGCAGTCTCTAGCACAGCCTGCCTTAGGTCCAGGACAGCTGTCTGAAACTGTCTCCTGGTCTTGCACTGCTCCCAACATACCCAATCCTGGTCACTGGGTTTTAGGCTTCCTATAGATCCAGATGGTGCTGAGGGCATCACCAGGTACTCCCTTTCTGCCCCCTGCACTTTTCATTTCTGCTCCTTTCTCACACTCTAACTTTTCCCTTATCTCTTCAATCCCCTGAAGGCTGGTTCTGGGAAAGCCAGTGTTCCCAGTTGCTGTGGTGCTGGACTGAAGAGTGGGAAGCCCTGGAGTTTCTGGTACCCCAGACCTGGGAACTGACTTAAGCCAGTTTCCTGTTCCTAGCAGCAACCCTGCTCCATGTAGGCCATGGGAACTCACGAGCCAGCAGCTTGGTGTATCCACAGCTCAATAGAATTAACAGCCTCTGGATCATAGAATGATGGTGCTTGGTGTCTGCTGCCTTGGTCATGGTTCCTTCTGTCAGAAGATGTGACTGTGGCTGCAGGGAGAATGGGAAGTTAGCATGTCCCCTGTTGTGGTCCTAGTGTAGACTAAAGCAAGAGTTCCAGGCACCTGGCTGTGAATTCAGGCCTTCTGTACTCTGACCTTGCATCTCCCTAATCCACCTTTCCTTCAATTTCTTCTGGGATCCTCCACCTGCCTCCCTGTGGACCCAGGCCCCTCTCACACTGGGTCATAGGGAGATAACAACTGTGAGCATAGTCCTGTTCAGGGCTCCCATGCCCCAACCGAAGTCTCTTCTTCTTCTCACTCACCAACAGCTGCGCCCTCAGGGACTCTTGGCATCAGTGTGAGGAAAGTCGAAGAAAGAACAAAGTTGGTGTCTTGAGCAGGGGCTTCTAAAATCCCCAATCTGACTAGAGTTTGAATAATTTATGCGGGGCCACTCCCACAGCCTGAGTACCTGGAGGCCTTCCTGTGGTCACCAAACCTTTGCTGTAGCCACTCCCCCTGATTCTTCTCTAGCTTCACATACACCCCTAGTCTTGCTCCATCCCTCTAGGATCCCCTGAGACCCCCAGGCAGCTCTTCCTCACTTCCCTCTGTGCTTCCCTGCCTCTGTCTCATTTCTCCTCCATCATTTGCCCCTTCCCTATCACCCCCTCAAGTCTTTTGTACCCATAAATATTTGTTGTCTCTCTGCCTCCTCACCCCCAACTCTCCTTAGTCCCATCTCCATCAACTTCTTTATCTTCTCCCCTCCCCTTCTCCCTTACCTCTGCCCTCCCCCCAACTCCACAACCCCACTGCATCCCCAACCCCCCACCCTCTCCCCAGACAATTCCTATCTTGTGGGGAAGGAAGGCTGGTGCTTTTCAACTTAGCTCTGTGACAGGGGAATCTAAAGCCTTGTGGAAAGTTCTGCAATCGCAGTTTTCTTCCAATTAGAAGCAGCTCTGGGGCCAGAAGAGATGCTCAGAGGTTAAGAGCACCCACTGCCCTTTTGGGATCCAGGTTAGATTTCCTGCACTCACAGAGCAGCTCACAACCTTCTATGACTGCTGCTCCAGGGGATTCCAGGCAGGCTTTGGACCTCTGCACACACTGCATGCACATGGTGTAGAAACACAGAGGGAAAACACTCATGTAGCTCACTGGCCTGGACTGCCCGCGCTGCCAGGAGAGGCAGCTTGCTTCATGAAGGGGTCCTGGTGAGCACGGTAGCTGCCTTGGGGCTGCGATGCAGGAGACATTTTTCTGAGTCATGGCCAACCTCTTCTATCAGCTGCTATATGAGGAGTAGAACCTGTTTGACATCCCGTGGGAGGCTGAGCACCAGTTCCAGCAGCAGCTGCAGGGCAAGCATCCCAGAGAAGTGGAAGAGGCCAGCAGAGCTGGGAACAATGGCAGTTGTAACTAGGTTGTCACCTCAGGACACAAGTCCATTGAAGGTGGCCATAGGAAGTCTCAGAAGGAGCACAAGAGCCTCGCAGGGTCCAGTGCACAGCAGGCAGACAGCCTTGAGGGCCTGCAGCTGCCAGGCCAGAAGCAGACTCTTAGAAGAGGGGAGCAGGAAGGATGGAGTGACTACAGGGAGACAGACTTGGTGCTTCATAGAGCAGAGTGAAGGTCCTACAGGGAATACTGGACCTATGACACTGAGAGACAGGCTGATTTGACAGCGGGGAAGTTTACTGATGAAAAACCAGATGATAGGTTTGATCCGGACAGACCACTGAGAGGACAGGGTGGCCCCAGCAGAGACCTGAGGAACAGAGGTCTAGGTGGTCCTGGGAACAGAGCTTTTGACTCTTTTGACCAAAAAGGGAAAGAAGATTTTGAAAGATACAGTAGCAATGATAAAGCAAACAGAATGGAGGAGAGTGTGGGTGGCTGTGGCATTCCCCCCTGGGCATCAGGTAAAGACACTAGTGATAGCCACCTACACCCATGGAAGAGACCTGGCCGATGGAGGAGTGCCAGGGCACCCTGGATGAGGAATCTGCAGCCAAAATTCCTGAGCTGGAGGTAGAAGAGGTAAATCAAGTCCAGGAGACGACCTTAGAGGAGTGGAAAACCTTCAAGAACAAACCAGACCAAAGCATGAGTTCAATGTGCGGAAGCCGGAAACCACAGTTCCTTCCAAGGCAGTGGTGATTCACAAGTCAGATACAGAGGTGATAAGGACCATGAGGATGGGTCTCCTGTCTTCCAGAAAGCTGCCATTGACATCACAGCTGGAGGTTAACTTTGGTAACCTCCCTCGCCCTGGACAGGGAGCCAGAGGCAGCACCCAGGGAAGCCTAGGAAGAATCAGAAGAACTGAGAACTATGGTCTCTGAGCAGAAGTGGTGACCCAAGATGTTGCTCCCAACCCGAATACCCTGAGGACTTCCCTGCCCTGGCCTAACAGCCACTCCTCTGCAGCAGAGCAGCACTATGAAGAGACTTTTCTTGCAGCAGAAGAGTCAAGAAGAGTCGGTCTCTAAGAACAACAGCTACTGCTTTTCCCATGTCATGTGAGATTGTTGCACTTTTTGGCTCAATGGGATGTGGAGTTCCCATGAGGTCAGGCCCTTTCCCAGATGGAGACTTTTGTAAGGAATAAAAGGAATGTTAAAAATGTGTAAATAGGTTCTAACATTTCCATCACAGAAGTACAGAGTAAAGTAAATTAGAAAATAGAACTGCTGAGCATGGTGGCTAATGCCTTTAAACCCAGCACTTGGGAGGCAGCAGCAGGCAGATCCTGAGTTCAAGGCCAGCCGTCTACAGAGTGAGTCTTCAAAAACAAGACGAGAGTAGTCCTTTAGTGTTCCAGGACACATGGAGACATGGAGACCTGCTCACATAGAGCAGTCCTACCATAATTTTCATACCATTCACCAGTTACTGCTCAGTTCTGAGAAAATTCCTGAGTTGTGGTTTAGACATTTGGCACCAGGGACAACCACACTGAAGCAGAGGAAGTACTGGTTTTCAGTGGTGATTAAAACTACCTGGTGCAGTGTGGCACACATCCTCACTTAGTATGTGTGTGCAGACTTACTTAGTATGTGTGTGCAGACTTAGTATGCGTGTGCAGACAGTATGTGTGTGCAGACTTAGTATGTGTGTGCAGACTTAGTATGCGTGCGCAGACAGTATGTGTGTGCAGACTTAGTATGTGTGTGCAGACTTAGTATGTGTGTGCAGACTTAGTATGCGTGTGCAGACTTAGTATGTGTGTGCAGACTTAGGATGTGTGTGCAGACTTAGTATGTGTGTGCAGACAGTATGTGTGTGCAGACTTAGTATGTGTGTGCAGACTTAGTATGCGTGTGCAGACAGTATGTGTGTGCAGACTTAGTATGTGTGTGCAGACTTAGTATGTGTGTGCAGACTTAGTATGCGTGTGCAGACAGTATGTGTGTGCAGACTTAGTATGTGTGTGCAGACTTAGTATGTGTGTGCAGACTTAGTATGCGTGTGCAGACAGTATGTGTGTGCAGACTTAGTATGTGTGTGCAGACAGTATGTGTGTGCAGACTTAGTATGTGTGTGCAGACTTAGTATGTGTGTGCAGACTTAGTATGCGTGTGCAGACAGTATGTGTGTGCAGACTTAGTATGTGTGTGCAGACTTAGTATGCGTGTGCAGACTTAGTATGTGTGTGCAGACTTAGTATGTGTGTGCAGACTTAGTATGTGTGTGCAGACTTAGTATGCGTGTGCAGACTTAGTATGTGTGTGCAGACTTAGTATGTGTGTGCAGACTTAGTATGTGTGTGCAGACAGTATGTGTGTGCAGACTTAGTATGTGTGTGCAGACTTAGTATGCGTGTGCAGACAGTATGTGTGTGCAGACTTAGTATGTGTGTGCAGACTTAGTATGTGTGTGCAGACTTAGTATGCGTGTGCAGACAGTATGTGTGTGCAGACTTAGTATGTGTGTGCAGACTTAGTATGTGTGTGCAGACTTAGTATGTGTGTGCAGACTTAGTATGCGTGTGCAGACAGTATGTGTGTGCAGACTTAGTATGTGTGTGCAGACTTAGTATGTGTGTGCAGACTTAGTATGCGTGCGCAGACAGTATGTGTGTGCAGACAGTATGTGTGTGCAGACTTAGTATGCGTGTGCAGACTTAGTATGTGTGTGCAGACTTAGTATGTGTGTGCAGACTTAGTATGTGTGTGCAGACTTAGTATGTGTGTGCAGACTTAGTATGTGTGTGCAGACTTAGTATGTGTGTGCATACAGTATGTGTGTGCAGACTTAGTATGTGTGTGCAGACTTAGTATGTGTGCGCCTACTTCTTATGCGTGTGCAGACAGTATGTGTGTGCAGACTTAGTATGTGTGTGCATACTTAGTATGCGTGCGCAGACATTATGTGTGTGCCTACTTAGTATGTGTGTGCATACTTATTATGTGTGTGCAGACAGTATGTGTGTGCATACTTATTATGTTTGTGCAGACTTAGTATGCGTGTGCAGACTTAGTATGTGTGTGCGCACTTAGTATGTGTGTGCACACAGTATGTGTGTGCAGACTTAGTATGTGTGTGCAGACTTAGTATGTGTGTGCAGACTTATATGTGTGTGCAGACTTAGTATGTGTGTGCAGACTTAGTATGTGTGTGCAGACTTAGTATGTGTGTGCACACTTAGTATGTGTGTGCAGACAGTATGTGTGTGCAGACTTATTATGTGTGTGCAGACTTAGTATGTGTGTGCAGACTTAGTATGTGTGCGCAGACAGTATGTGTGTGCAGACTTAGTATGTGTGTGCAGACATATTATGCGTGTGCACACAGTATGTGTGTGCACACTTAGTATGTGTGTGCAGACTTAGTATGTGTGTGCACACTTAGTATGTGTGTGCAGACTTAGTATGTGTGTGCAGACTTAGTATGTGTGTGCAGATAGTATGTGTGTGCAGACTTAGTATGTGTGTGCAGACTTAGTATGTGTGTGCAGACTTAGTATGTGTGTGCAGACAGTATGTGTGTGCAGACTTAGTATGTGTGTGCAGACTTAGTATGTGTGTGCAGACTTAGTATGTGTGTGCAGACTTAGTATGTGTGTGCAGACTTAGTATGTGTGTGCAGACTTAGTATGTGTGTGCAGACTTTGTATGCGTGCGCAGACAGTATGTGTGTGCAGACAGTATGTGTGTGCAGACTTAGTATGTGTGTGCAGACTTAGTATGCGTGTGCAGACAGTATGTGTGTGCAGACTTAGTATGTGTGTGCAGACTTAGTATGCGTGCGCAGACAGTATGTGTGTGCAGACTTAGTATGTGTGTGCAGACTTAGTATGTGTGTGCAGACAGTATGTGTGTGCAGACTTAGTATGTGTGTGCAGACTTAGTATGCGTGTGCAGACTTAGTATGTGTGTGCAGACTTTATATGTGTGTGCAGACTTAGTATGTGTGTGCAGACTTCGTATGTGTGTGCAGACTTAGTATGTGTGTGCAGAACTTAGTATGCGTGTGCAGACCGGATGTGTGTGCATACTTATTATGTGTGTGCACTTAGTATGTGTGTGCAGACTTACTATGCGTGCGCAGACAGTATGTGTGTGCAGACTTAGTATGTGTGTGCAGACAGTATGTGTGTGCAGACTTAGTATGTGTGTGCAGACTTAGTATGTGTGTGCAGACTTAGTATGCGTGTGCAGACAGTATGTGTGTGCAGACTTAGTATGTGTGTGCAGACTTAGTATGCGTGCGCAGACAGTATGTGTGTGCAGACTTAGTATGTGTGTGCAGACTATAGTATGTGTGTGCAGACAGTATGTGTGTGGAGGTTGGTTCTGTGTGTGCAGACTTAGTATGCGTGTGGGGATTTATTGTGTGTGTGCAGACTTAGTATGTGTGTGCAGACTTAGTATGTGTGTGCAGACAGTATGTGTGTGCAGACTTAGTATGTGTGTGCAGACTTAGTATGCGTGTGCAGACAGTATGTGTGTGCAGACTTAGTATGTGTGTGCAGACTTTGTATGTGTGTGCAGACTTAGTATGCGTGTGCAGACAGTATCTGTGTGCAGACTTAGTATGTGTGTGCAGACTTAGTATGTGTGTGCAGACTTAGTATGTGTGTGCAGACTTCGTATGCGTGTGCAGGCGGTATGTGTGTGCAGACTTAGTATGTGTGTGCAGACTTATTATGTGTGTGCAGACTCGCTATGTGTGCGCAGACAGTATGTGTGTGTAGACTTAGTATGTGTGTGCAGACTTAGTATGTGTGTGCAGACTTAGTATGTGTGTGCAGACTTAGTATGCGTGTGCAGACAGTATGTGTGTGCAGACTTAGTATGTGTGTGCAGACTTAGTATGCGTGCGCAGACAGTATGTGTGTGCAGACTTAGTATGTGTGTGCAGACTTAGTATGTGTGTGCAGACAGTATGTGTGTGCAGACTTAGTATGTGTGTGCAGACAGTATGTGTGTGCAGACTTAGTATGTGTGTGCAGACTTAGTATGTGTGTGCAGACTTAGTATGCGTGCGCAGACAGTATGTGTGTGCAGACTTGGTATGTGTGTGCAGACTTAGTATGTGTGTGCAGACTTAGTATGCGTGTGCAGACAGTATGTGTGTGCAGACTTAGTATGTGTGTGCAGACTTAGTATGTGTGTGCAGACTTACTATGTGTGCGCAGACAGTATGTGTGTGCAGACTTAGTATGTGTGTGCAGACAGTATGTGTGTGCAGACTTAGTATGTGTGTGCAGACTTAGTATGTGTGTGCAGACTTAGTATGCGTGTGCAGACAGTATGTGTGTGCAGACTTAGTATGTGTGTGCAGACTTAGTATGCGTGTGCAGACAGTATGTGTGTGCAGACTTAGTATGTGTGTGCAGACTTAGTATGTGTGTGCAGACTTAGTATGCGTGTGCAGACAGTATATGTGTGCAGACTTAGTATGTGTGTGCAGACTTAGTATGTGTGTGCAGACTTAGTATGTGTGTGCAGACTTAGTATGCGTGTGCAGACAGTATGTGTGTGCAGACTTAGTATGTGTGTGCAGACTTAGTATGTGTGTGCAGACTTAGTATGCGTGTGCAGACAGTATATGTGTGCAGACTTAGTATGTGTGTGCAGACTTAGTATGTGTGTGCAGACTTAGTATGTGTGTGCAGACTTAGTATGCGTGTGCAGACTTAGTATGTGTGTGCAGACTTAGTATGTGTGTGCAGACTTAGTATGTGTGCGCAGACTTAGTATGCGTGCGCAGACTTAGTATGTGTGTGCAGACTTAGTATGTGTGTGCAGACTTAGTATGTGTGTGCAGACTTAGTATGCGTGTGCAGACAGTATGTGTGTGCAGACTTAGTATGCGTGCGCAGACAGTATGTGTGTGCAGACTTAGTATGTGTGTGCAGACTTAGTATGTGTGTGCAGACAGTATGTGTGTGCAGACTTAGTATGTGTGTGCAGACTTAGTATGTGTGTGCAGACTTAGTATGTGTGTGCAGACTTAGTATGCGTGTGCAGACAGTATGTGTGTGCAGACTTAGTATGTGTGTGCAGACTTAGTATGTGTGTGCAGACTTAGTATGTGTGTGCAGACTTAGTATGCGTGTGCAGACAGTATGTGTGTGCAGACTTAGTATGTGTGTGCAGACTTAGTATGCGTGCGCAGACAGTATGTGTGTGCCGACTTAGTATGTGTGTGCAGACTTAGTATGTGTGTGCAGACAGTATGTGTGTGCAGACTTAGTATGTTTGTGCAGACTTAGTATGCGTGTGCAGACTTAGTATGTGTGTGCAGACTTAGTATGTGTGTGCAGACAGTATGTGTGTGCAGACTTAGTATGTGTGTGCAGACTTAGTATGTGTGTGCAGACTTAGTATGTGTGTGCAGACTTAGTATGTGTGTGCAGACTTAGTATGCGTGTGCAGACTTAGTATGTGTGTGCAGACTTAGTATGTGTGTGCAGACTTAGTATGCGTGTGCAGACTTATTATGTGTGTGCAGACTTAGGATGTGTGTGCAGACTTAGTATGTGTGTGCAGACAGTATGTGTGTGCAGACTTAGTATGTGTGTGCAGACTTAGTATGCGTGTGCACACAGTATGTGTGTGCAGACTTAGTATGTGTGTGCAGACTTAGTATGTGTGTGCAGACTTAGTATGCGTGTGCAGACAGTATGTGTGTGCAGACTTAGTATGTGTGTGCAGACTTAGTATGTGTGTGCAGACTTAGTATGTGTGTGCAGACTTAGTATGCGTGTGCAGACAGTATGTGTGTGCAGACTTAGTATGTGTGTGCAGACTTAGTATGTGTGTGCAGACTTAGTATGCGTGTGCAGACAGTATGTGTGTGCAGACTTAGTATGTGTGTGCAGACTTAGTATGTGTGTGCAGACTTAGTATGCGTGTGCAGACAGTATATGTGTGCAGACTTAGTATGTGTGTGCAGACTTAGTATGTGTGTGCAGACTCAGTATGTGTGTGCAGACTTAGTATGCGTGTGCAGACTTAGTATGTGTGTGCAGACTTAGTATGTGTGTGCAGACTTAGTATGTGTGTGCAGACAGTATGTGTGTGCAGACTTAGTATGTGTGTGCAGACTTAGTATGCGTGTGCAGACAGTATGTGTGTGCAGACTTAGTATGTGTGTGCAGACTTAGTATGTGTGTGCAGACTTAGTATGCGTGTGCAGACAGTATATGTGTGCAGACTTAGTATGTGTGTGCAGACTTAGTATGTGTGTGCAGACTTAGTATGTGTGTGCAGACTTAGTATGCGTGTGCAGACAGTATGTGTGTGCAGACTTAGTATGTGTGTGCAGACTTAGTATGTGTGTGCAGACTTACTATGCGTGCGCAGACAGTATGTGTGTGCAGACTTAGTATGTGTGTGCAGACAGTATGTGAGTGCAGACTTAGTATGTGTGTGCAGACTTAGTATGTGTGTGCAGACTTAGTATGCGTGTGCAGACAGTATGTGTGTGCAGACTTAGTATGTGTGTGCAGACTTAGTATGCGTGTACAGACTTAGCGTTCAGGTGGTTGTTGAGTGTAATTATGTCATTTAACTCACTAATCAAATGAAAAGGCTTCCTGGTAAAAGTGTATTTTTTATCTCCCTCAACACAAGTGTTGAAATCCAGCACTGTGTACTCTAAGCAGTGTAACTCAATCACATTTAGTGATTTTGAACATAGGCTGGTCCCTCCCCTGGGCTGTGCCCTAGTTTCTGTGTTGTTCTTAAGGCCCTTCTGGAGGTTTATGGTTAGGGACCACCTCAGAGGCTCAATCACCCCCAAACAGCTTAAGACCTATGGTAACACACTCATCCACTTACCCACTGGCAAAACTAGGGGAGATTCATTTAATATGGAGAGGCCATCCAAGATGTGGGACAGCTGTAGAGATGGAGGTTAGCCTGTTGTGCTTGCAATGGAACCCTGCTCCCAAGACTGTGCTCTCTCCATTTGACCATAAAGTCTGATATGGTGCTTAACTGGAACCCAGGTGTACATGAAGTTTGGTATTGTATTCCCTCTGGACTTTGGTATATACCACTGGATTGAAACTCTTGGGGGTTTGGTTCATTCTTCCAGTTTTGCCTTAAACCTC